>NC_056743.1:1421526439-1421626439 GCF_019279795.1 Protopterus annectens
ACAAGTAAAGGAACCTACCAGGTAAAATGAATGGAAATAGGACTGCTAAATTTAAGCAGTATCAGTTTTTCATTGTCAGTCTATTTCATGAGTGACTCTGATAAACTTGTTAAGAGAATGACACCACATCTTAACACCATTTAGGAGTGCTTAGGAAAAGCTTGTTAACCATCCCTAAGCACTGCTAGGAGTGGGTGTTCTAGGGACTAAAAGTGGACATTGCCAGCCAACAGAGAGCAGCAGGAGAAGGTAAAATGTTTTAAAAAGCAGTTAGAACTTCTCTCTGCCACACTTATACACACAAAATATGACAAACAAAGTGCTTAATAGCTTTTAAAGCTGTTATTTCTACAGACGGGCACTTTGTTTCTGCCTGCTACAACACTAAGTACTTTATTGGCTTTCAAAGGCTTTTTTAAGCTGGTGAAAAGACTTCATGCTCCCACACTTTTTTTGTTCAGTAAGTGGTAGTACATGGATCAGGTAAAGCAGTATACACTACAAGAAATTATGACCGGGTCACAGATCATAACACTTTATTATGTGTTCTTGGCAAGGTTGCTAAGATTCACCTCTTGATCTTCACTCTCAAGGTGAGTTTCTTGGTATTCATGTCTCAGACACATAATAAGTGGTTATGATCACAAACCTGATCACAGACCTGACCATAATCCTCTCTATTAAAGCAATAGTGTAATGTGAGTTAGAAGTGGTTAGACTATTTAAGGAATCAATGGAAACAGAGCAAAAGCCACATGATACTTCAACTGTCACTACAGAACAGGACTTCAGAAATAAAACATTTTTCTGTTAAATCAATCCTATGAGCTATGCAGATGAAATTAAATCAAGCCAGATGTCAATACAGTATATAAGGTGATGCTTTCAAGGGCACTGCATGTTCACAAAACAGAGCAGAAAACAAGGATCCTGTAGGCTTGTGAAGATAAAATGAACAAAACTTGTCAAATGAAGGATGGCAGGAGCATGAAGTGGCAGCAAATGGTTAACAGTTATTGCAGAACAGGCTTTTAGTTAGGGGTGGAACTTACCCATAGACCTGGTGACTCAAAAAATAAAAAAAGTAAATCGGGCAGAATGCTATAAAGGAGGGAAATAACAGGTGGTGACTGTTGTTAATTTAAAATAGTTGTTGATTCTCCAATTGCCCACTTAGTGCAGTAAGAGAGCCAAAGTCTATCCCATCATTCAGTGCAGAGAAACAAACCCTGGAGGGATGTCAGGCCATCACAAGTTTCACATGTATGCTCACTTACTCACTCATATGCAGCACACACACACACACACACACACACACACACACACACACACACACACACACACACACACACACACATATAGACCACTTAGATTCAACACTTTGGGATATAGGAGAAAACTGAAAAGGAGCTATCCACCATGCAAGATCAGAGCACTATTGCATGGGAACTAGTTTGGAGATTGCATCCAATCAAAACACTAAAATAACATTCATTCTAATGGTAGAGATTGAAAACAGTTTTATTTCTCAAGGGAGCTGGGCAAGCCCCCTCCCCAACAAACTTATACATACTAACTTCACAGTTACACAACCCCAGAGAAAATGTACCTCTTCTAAACAGTACACGACAGTCTCAAGCAATCATTATGTCACTCTTAAGACTTGGTGAACAGTTAACAATGGGAGGACATGCAGACTCCACACAAAAGGCACCCCCGCCAAGAACCAAGTGCTGACAGGCAGTGCTGCTACAGCACTGTGATGCTGGACACAACTTTCAGTTTGCAGGCTTCTAGCTATTGGACTTAGGTGTTGAATGGGGAAGGCAGTTTTATTTCTGAATGGCATGCCACATTTCTTGAGATTCATAATTGCAGTTATTTTTCAATATGTAGATAGTTAGCTCTTGAAAGAATTAAAATTCTGGGCGGCGCAGTGGTGCAGCGGTTAATGCTGTCACCTCACAGCAAGAGGTTCTCTGATTCGATTCTCGGCTGGGGTGCCTTCTGTGTGGAGTTTGCATGTTCTCCCTGCGTTCACGTGGGTTTCCTCCGGGTACTCCGGTTTCCTCCCACATTCTAAAGACATGCTTCTGGAGTGTTTCTCCCCGGGCCTCTACTGAAAATAGGATCTGTGGAACCTAATCGGACTTTCCCGGTCAACAAATGTTAAATATAAAAATAAAAAAAAAAAATGTTGAAATGCAGACAGGGCAACATCCTGTAACTCTACAAAATGTTTATATACAGCATCTGTGACCTAAGTTTGAGAAAAGCCTCAGGACACTCTAAACACCAGTAAGGAGAGCATAAGCATGCACATTCTTGATTTTCCCTCTGTTGATAATAGTGGGAACTGAAATAAGCATATACTCTTCTCTGGTGGCAAGATTGTGTTTTGTTACTCTAATGGGCTAGAAAGGAAGTTTCAGGCAGGTGTTTAGTTGTCATAGTAAAGCAAGAAGAGAATGTAAGAAATTCCCCAGCCTGTTACCATGGCAGCCAACAACTCTCTGAGGCAATCTTTCCCAGAGTGCTCCTGATATGCATTTCTGCCAAAGGAGTCTAATTGTCTGCATGAAAATGGTTACAACTGAAACTGGGAATACTGGACTATACAGGAATAATCAATGAACACAATACTGGACCAAATGAACAGAAGTATGAAAAGCATAAAAAGACAGTGTACGGAAAAGTGAAATGGAATGAAGTGCAAGACAGCAATAGGCCAAAAGAGAAGGTAAAGGGCTCAGATGGAAATCTCAGTAGCTCAGTAGATAACATACGTGCTTTTTGGTGCTGGAAGACCAGAAGTCTGTGAGTTCTATTCCCACACCAGCTAGTTAGATCATATTTATGGTTCAGCCACTTAAGTGGGAGCACATTATGGAACACTTTTAAGCAAGTCGATTTCCCCTACAGCTCAAAACCAGCTAGCTAACTTGTACTATAATATACAAGCTGACAGGTGTGTGCTATTGACCCTTGTTACAAAAATGTCTTCATTTTATGATATGCTGTAAAACTGTTATGTCCTCCACTGATAATGCACTGGTCTACTACTACCTCAGCAATCTTCTTACCAAGGAAGGAAAGATTTTTTCAGAGTTTTCTCCAAAATGGTGGATGTCTTTTCCAACTACATTGAGATCTCTTCCATTACTATCATTTTTCCTTCCCTACCTCAATTACAATCATCTCACAATAAATACCACATTGCTTAGTTAGGATGCAGTCCCTGCAGAGTCTTTTGCATGAATTTCCTGTGCTCCTCACATGTTTTTATATAATGTATCATCAGTACACTATCACTTCATGGGCTTTGAATTAGCCGCTGAGCATAACTGCTTTCCATTCTTTTACATTTCCATTCATTCTAAACCTTTGGTACTAGAGACATTTTATTTTTATTTGTTTTATTTGTATTTGTTTTCCAGGGTAAAGCACTGATCTCCATGGACCTTTTTTGACTGGGCATAGGAGTCCTGTCTGGTTAGGTGACTTGATTAGAGTTACACAATTGGGAGACTAAGGCTGAGAGAATCAAACCCTGGACCATCTATTGTGAAATCATAAATTCCATGCAGAGATCATGTGCTCATTTGGAGTGTATATCCACAGAAATTATGAACATTGACATTATAAGTTACCCTGCAATATCAGAATGGGCATGCTGGTATGGTGTTGATGACCCTTCTCAAGAGTTTAATAATACATGTGGTGGTGCAACTGGATCATTTGGTATCCAGTACAGTTTTTTTTTGATTAACATTGAATTTGCTTGTCAGTGTCAGGCCACTAATGAAAACAAAAAGCCAAGGAATTTATTTTAATTGTCCATAAGAGTCCCCCATTTCAAAATGTTGTTGCATAATTCTGAGACACTACTCTAAAAACACACTTTGGTTACCTATTATGTGGATAAATGTTTCTTCCTTACTGCAAATGTAATGTATAGTAAATTATCCCTTCTATTTTTGACAATGTCATATACTTGTGACAATACCAGATCATTTCTCATTTCCTTTGTTTGCGCTTGTTGTTTATAGCTAGCTATGCAGCTATTCTCTCCCTCTGCCTTGTATATAGAGCTTCAACAGACTGTATGCTGTCAGACATATTGCACATTCACAAGTCCAATTGTATCATAAACACCTACGCAAGGGATCTCAATTTATTTTACAAAATAAGACAATACCAAAAGTACTTCTCTTACTCTATACAGATGTAATTTGAATGAATGGATGGGTGACTGCAAATTCACCCCTGGTTTAGCATCCCTGTCCCTCATGCATAGGGGAAACATGTAAATGTCCCAGCATATCCTTGTCTATCCTACCTTTGGGTTATTTGTATGCAAAATATAAGGGATAGAAACTACCACGAGAATGTAAGGCCAGGCTTCTTAAAATCCTCACACATCAATAGCCTAGCAAGTACATATGAACCTATAAGGCTATGACTACAATGAGCAGATTCTGTGAATCTGTAATACTTAGCTCTCGTGCCTTTTCATTTTGCCACTTGTGACAGGACATCAGCATTCCCATTGTTCTTAGTTCTCTCAGCATTGTCATGCTTCTTAGTTCCATCAACATTTCTATGGCCATTACTTCTAAAAGCATTCCCACAATTCTTTGTTTCATTAGCATTTTTATGCCTCAGCATCATACTCCTAAAAAGTGGCCAATGTTACAACCAAAATGTAGTGTTTGTAGACAACTCCTTCCTTGGGATAAAATGGACACAAGTGACTGGTGATCTGTAGTCACCAGTGTTACAGCCATGTGTAGTGTTTGCAGGCATCCCATTCTGTGGGATAAAATAGACACCATTGAGTGGTGATCTGTAGTCACCAGTATTACAGCCAAGCTGTAGTGTTTGCAGACACCCTTTACCCTGGGATAAAATAGACACCAGACACTGGTGATCTGTAGTCACAAGTGTTATAGCCATGCTGTAATGTTTGCAGGCACTCCCTTCCTTGGGATAAAATAGACACCGAAGACTGGTGATCTTTAGTCACCAGTGCTACAGCCATGCTGTAGTGTTTGGAGACACCTCCTTCCTTGGGATACAATAGACACCAGTGGCTGGTGTTCTGTATACAGTGCAAATTGTTCTATGTGCAAAGGATGAAACTTCTTTATTCTTCATATTAGGCTAAGGACTCTTCTTTCTGTTTGGGCATATCCACATTCAAGGTGGTACTGTTCCCACATCAAAACTTTAAGTTTACACATCAGCTTAACAGGCAAGGACTAATCAAAATGTGCTAAAAATTGCCTATTATTAGTGCTGTTTGCCACAAAGGCTTTTTCACTATTTTCTGTCCGTTTCCATTTAGCCATCACATTCTGTAACAGACGTGGTGCAATTAACTAACTGCAGTTTAGATGATAGGCAGTTTCTGTAAAAATTGATAAAATGCAGAATTTAAGCACTTGGTGATGTGAGAGAAAGCCCTCATACCTTTCATGCCCTTGCACCCTGTTGCTTAATATGACCTGCCCTAAGGTCACCCCACTTCAGAAAAACTTACCTAGTTTCACAGAAATATCCTGACATTACTTAATCAATTAAACATATAGTTACCCCAGTAACAATTCATGCATTTAGGCAGTGATTTATGCTATGAATTCGCCAGTGTTAGGAATTATCTGATTTGCACATTCTCTGAGAACTGGGTGCCTTCAGAAAAGCTTCTATCTTTCTTGTGATTTCTATAACCCATCTATAGCATAATAATATATTTTTTAAACAGCACATTTATCTCTGCTTGATCAAAGCCTGGGCTAATTTGGCCTATCTAGGACAATGCATACATTGTTTCAATGATTTTTATCATTTCTGCCTGTCACTAGGATATAATCTAGGCAACACTATGCATCAGGAATTCCTTGTATGACTTAATCCACTGCCTCTTCAAAGTGACTAATGCAGATCTCAGTCTGCTATATCAAAACATGCCTAAGTGTGTGTCAGCAGTCAGAAAATCTCTGAATAATTCTACTATCTCGAACTTATGCTTTGTGCTAATCAATTTAAACATCTGCATTTGATAAAGGATGCAAAAATTACTTTATCTCATGGAGATAGTTAAGGGGTTGTGTTGTCTGCAACAGTGAATTAATTGTAACCTTGAAGTTCCCACAATACAAACATCTCTTATTATTTACTAGCAGAGGAACTGATGGCATGGCCCATTATGTCCATTATGGCTTTGAAAGAATTCCAATATTTTAAGTAATTTTTTCTGACCTTTCCTGTCTATTGAGTATACAGCAAGTAGTGGTACAGCCGTCACACAGGCAGCCATTAAGTCTGCTTCTGTTATGGCCCTGACTTCACCCTTGGAAGATGATGTAGGTACCTGCATCAAAATAACGGTATTCTATGCCCTCCCCTGGCATGTGCATGCTCCCACACACAAGCACACCATGATAGCTAACATCATAAGCTTGAGATCACCAAACCCAATATAAGATAAGACATGTTGTCCTGGATTTAAAAATGTAAATAGTTCTGTATTTCATTAGATATGCAGAATGTAAAAGTGTTTTCCTTTAATTAATATAAAATTGCTTCTTGCAGAAGCTGCATTACACCGTCATGGAATAGAACTGTCTGAGTATTCTGCTGCTTGCTTCTCAGGAAAGACTGATTCTATTTATGTTGGAAATATCTCTAACTTCTGTGGAGAACAGTGATCAGTACCACTGCTATTATTTTCTTTCTTGTTGTCTGGGACTGTTATTTGGAGTTTAAGAAAATTTGTTTAATTACTGAGTAGTGTATTTGCACTTTCCTTCCTGTTTGTCTGAGGCTATTATTTGCACTTTGGTAATTATACCTGGCAGTGGAATCTTGCTATTGCCTTTCACTCACGCTTGTCAGAGACTATTATTTGCAGTTCGGAAATCATACCTGGCAGTGGAAGCTTCATCAAGATACTAGTTATATACTTGTTGGCTTTATTTACAATCTGAGGCTTCAATCATAAAGCATAAGTGCTTGGAAGTAACAACAACATATAAAGTTACTTTTTTTCTGTCATTAGATTATCATATATAAAATTCTATTGTTTTCCTTTACCTGTACAACTGAAATATTGTTCTGCATGTGTAATCTGAGCCTTTTTAGAAGTAAAGACATTTCATTGGTTCATAATTGCCCTCCTTGTCTGTGTCTTTATAAGTCTAGAATTAGTGTTTTATTATTATTATTATGTATCACTATTATGTGTCACTGCTACTTTGATGTTACTTCAGGGGTCATATACTCACTGGTGTAGCTCTTCTAATATTTACTCTTTGCTTTTCTTTGTAGTTGTATGGGTATAAACATTTCCTCATAGACAGTGACAGAATTAATAGATACAGCTACCCATATATCCATTTCTATAATTTGTTTCACCATTGGTGCTGTTGCAATAATGCATATTATCTTGCAATCATACCAGTCAAATTATGGAGCTTTAAACATAGTACTGCCTCTGGTTGAGATTTTATATCCCCTCCCATTTCCTTTGCATCATGTTCACTATCTGTTTTTACTCACTTTAAGCATATTACATGACTTCCATGTACTTTTCTATGGAGCTGGCTTCTTATCAGTCTTTAATATGCACACTCACAAAGCATGACTCTTCTTACAGTAATCTTGCAATCTTTTTCTTTGGATGAGGAGTCAATGACATTATGTGACATCATACCACAATGGAAATATCCGTGGAATTTGGACCTTTATAAAAGTTAGCCAAACACACTTTACTGGCATGACAAATTTATCAAGTTTGTGTCTCTCGGCTTTTCCCGGTTAGGGGTCGCCACAGCGGAACTCCGGTCCGCTAATGATTGGTAGTGGATTTTTACGTACCGGGTTACCAGCCCTGATGCACAACCTTCAACGAAGGCATGCCCCATTCACGTATGCCTCCACACAGAAGACGCTCTAACTGAAAATCGAATGGGACAACGTCTTGCTATGAGGTGACAATGCTACCGCAGCACCACCACTGCAGTATGGCAAATTTATCAAGTAACATACTTTATTTTACATATTCATGTGAATATTTAGGAGTTTGTCTGGATGCTTCTTTATTCTGTTTCAAAAGCACAGAAAAAAATCCTGCTACACTGTGAATTTAAATCTGCCTGTAAAATTACAAACAGTCTCACCCTAATGACTCATAGCCCTTGTCCCATAATAAGGATATCCACATGCATAGCAGTGTTAGCGTCTTCTTTCATAGCTATAGAAAATAACATGCCAGCATAATTTGTGACATTTATAAACAAAGAATATAGCCTCAGGCAATAAAACAACTAGAGCAAAAAGAAGCAAATGAGAAAAAACACCATAGCACTGGATGCTTATCTAAGTCTGATGAAGAGGTGACCCTTGAAAGTGCTTACTTACAATAAATTGGATATTCTGCTGTGTTACATCCAGTGCTACAGTGTTTTTTCTTATTTGTGACATTATCTAGCTAGAGAGAACACCTAGAGAGAACACCTCACTTAAGATATCAACTATCTTGTAGTTACAGAAAGAGGTACCTTCCTCCTCATAATTGTACTTGTAAACTATCGAAGTGTAATTACTGCTGACCACTAACATAAAAATTGAAAACAGCTACCTTTCTCCACTCGTTTATTTATTTATTGAGCTTGTTAATCAGGGTAGAGCACTGATCAGTTCTGACCAATTTCAGTCTCAGCTCTCATTTATACATCTTATAAGGCTTGGCCTTTTGAAAGTGGTTCTAGCTTTATGGAGCTCTTTCTTTCCCCTAATTAGAAACTAATAATCTATACACTTTAACAGCAGCATTCCTATGCCATCTAAGTCATAATAATGTAAATGCCTTGATAAGGGCTAGCAGTACTAAACTAGTTATATTACCTTATGCTGGGTGCCAGTTTTATATTATGTATAGTACACTGCTTATTATTATGAATGGAACTGTATCTCCTAAATGTCTTTTATGATACCTACATGTATTTTATTTTACTATATGGAATACTGTGTAAATACTTTACTGCACAATTGTATATGTTTTTGCCTTTTGCCCAGGACATGGTTGAAGAGGGTCTTTGAACCAGCCACCTTTTCCAAGTTAAGAGACAAACTACATAAATAAATATATTAGTGTTCATTTGTCTTTTTTAGTTAACTTATTACTAGTGCTCTCAACTATAACCTGTTTCAGCTTTGTAGCATTTGTTACAGCTGGTTCCATAGACACAATAATGTTCTTCAGTGTCTCATTGTGAGTAAAATTGATTCTGAACAGCAACAGTAAGTTTTCAGGCATGCTGTCTTCATACATGCCACACATAAACCTTTGTATTAACCCCTCAAGTCAGTCCCCTTCAAGACTGTCAGTGTTCTACTCATCTTCACAACTCCTCCATGTAGCCACATATACTTTCATCTGTCCTTTGGTTGTTTCTTTGAAATCTGTGTTGTTCTGTAGTCAGTAATGATTTTCATTTTAAATGGATCTGCAAATCTCAATAATCTCTAAAATGAGTGTGATTTCTCTGGTGATAGTAAACTGTTTACACCCATCATATTATGTAATATTGGAATCTAGAGATCTTCAGCAGTATAATTTCACAATAACGTTCAACTCCTTGTGTAAGTTACTTATTCTGTTACAGTAACATCAAACCCCCATAAATACAACATGGTGGCCTGCCACTTACATCGATTTCTTTATTCATATACATGCACTGTTCTCTCTCAAAGACCTTTCATAATTCATTTATTTATCTATGTATGTTTCATTGACCAGGCTAGTCCTATTAGGTCTATGACCAAGTCTCATAGACTTGAGATGGTATTCACACTGACTACAGGAAATTTATCTAGGACAAAGCAAAAAGTCCCCTCGTCTTTGCTGGGTGGAAGAAAAGTATGAAAGTAACTTCAAAATGGTGCAGAATGTAACTCTACAGATGGATTTAGCTTCTGATAATCCTTTTGCTGAAGAATTCCAAATTACCCTGGTTTCAGAAGGTGGTTTGGATAATGTTATATTGCAGAAATTGCTGTATGAGAATGAACCAGATAAAGAGTCTGCTCTGTCTTAGGATGATGCAGATGAACTGTTTGCTACTTCCTTCCACAGACATCTGTGGCACACTATTCCTCCTGATCTCTGTACTTCACTTAACCAAAACAATATGTTGCATCAAATGAGAAAGACAAGAAGTGGCAGGGAGTTGCACAGCTGTATTTATATGCCACATATGTAACTAGTAATATTCAGCCTTCACTTTCTTCAAATCTCACAAACAAAATACCAGCTGGTTTATGGCATAGATACACAACACAGGTGACCAGAGTTTGACTAGTGCCATGAATATTGGAGGTGACCAGTGGAGAAGATGGGCTTGTGTAGCTTATGGCAGTTCATCCATCCTGAGGGAAGGGAGGTGATTTGTCCACACATTAGCAATGCCTACTGGTGGATAGAGGATATCTTGTGGAATAAGCTGGGTAGGCTTGTGCTGTTGAAAGTGGTTTGAGCACCCTTGAGTCGAGATGGAAGACATGGGAACACTACTGACTCTGCTAATACTGGCAGGGATTGTGAGTCTGCAAGCTGCCTATTGGTTGGTGGAATGGGGTGTGGGTATCCATATGACTAGCATCTAACCTGCTCTCTAACACACAACTTTTATCTTCTAGGAGAACAAATGGGCTGACAATGCACACAGGATGGGCAGATGATACTCTTGCCCCTAGAAGGAATGAATGAGCTAGAGAAAGAGAAATGAGTTAAGTACATTTCACAGAGGACTAAAAAAAAAATAAATAAAAAAGGACCACTCATGAGAGTTAAAGCAAAACTGGATGTGTCCCACTGATAGGTAGTACATGGTGTGGAGTATTCTGATCACAGCATCCTAACAACAGGGTTCTCTATTAAAGACATGTATTCTTTAAACTGAGTTGTGAACATAACACTTTTCCAGTATAATTTCTAAAATGTTTTTTAATGGATTAGATGATGGATGAAATCATCAATGGTGGTTTAGTCACATGTATGGGAGAGCAGAAGACAATTTGGGAAAGCAGATTTGAGAGAGGCAGAAAGAAGACAAGAGGAGGTGAGGATGTCCATCCAAGAGATGGATTCCAAGACAGAGGGCCTGAGACAGGCAGGCATGGCAGTCAAAGAAGGCAGGAGAGTGGCTCTGAATAGTGAGAAGTAGTGATAGTTGACATGACACCCCAACTCCGTTTAAATTGATGATGATAACATTTTCTGTAGAAGAGAAGAAACATAAAAAGTTCCATATACCTTCTTATAGTACATAAAGAATATACAGTAAAAACATTTTAGGGGGTTGAGGTGGAATGAGTAAGAAAGAGATGAACGTAAGAAGATCTACAGATCTGGCAAGATATGCAAGTATGCAGCTCAGCTAGCTCCTGCCTGGTGCCCTGCAGAGTTCTACAGCAGCAGAGAGACAAAAGAGAGACTTTGGAGTGATTAAGTATCATTTTTCTGCATTTTCTTGCTGCCTTTAGCTAATTCTGCCTAAAACGCAGATTTTTTTTTAGAGTTTCTGTGATTTAAAAAGCTTGTTTCAGCTACATATTTTACTTATTTTACTGCCTACACTTTAACAAAGTAATTTTTGTGTTTAAATTACCTGTTTAACTGTTGTAAGCTACACACTCCAGTTTGATAGCCATTTATGTGCATTTAAAGTATTTGTTTTACTGTATCTGCTTTATTTTCTGAAAAAAAAAAAAAAACAATATACTTGTTTTCCTGCCTTTCTAAGCTAGTATAGTCCAGTTTTTAGGTTAGTGCTGAATTCAGGGCTGTGTTACATGTTTCTGTGTTTGCCCATACCTTACTTGGATAGAAGGAAGTTTCTCTGTTCACCTGTGAGAGATGGAGCTTTGAGCAGCATATCTGTCCCTGGAGGAGTGGTTTCAGCCCAGAAATTAGAAGTTTATTGGCCATTTTGGGCTAATTTCTATCTTTTTCAATTCCCTGCTATAAAACCCGCATTTGTGCAGTTTTGCGTGCCGGGCAGCACCGGTTAGCTATGGTATAACTATTTCCAGCTCCACAAAGTCTACTCTTCAATATTTCCCTTGAAACTAGACAAACTTTCAACTTAAGCACTCAAACCATTCACTTCTCAGCCTGGCACTTGCTCAAAACTCATAGCAAGCACCAGTGGCAGCTGGTGACTTCAAATCAAAGGGGGGCTGCAGGAGACAGGTGAATGGGGGGGGCAATGGGAAGGGGTGTGACCAACTAGAAAGGGGTGGGGCTATGCTCAAAACCACAAAAAATGGGACTTTAATTAAATACGCTGTCGTGGGTGCCAAACCGTCATTATGAGAGTCCAATCAAGACAAAATGAAGTGTAGAAGAAAAAAATATTTCAATGCATTGGCTACATGACAGCTTACTTAATATCTAGATTGAAACAAAAAGGTTGTGAGGCATGAAAAAATAAATTACTTTTTAAATACATTACAAGAATGCCAGTCAAATTCTCAGTTAGAGCGTCTTCTGTGTGGCGACATGTGTGAATGGGCGTTCCTTCATTGAAGGTTGTGTGTTAGGCCCGGCAAGCCAGCACATAAAAATCTACTGCTAATCATTAGCAGACCGGAGTTCTGCTGTGGCGACCCCTAACTGGGAAAAGCCGAAAGACACAAACAAACAAACTGGAATGCCAGTCAAAATCAAGTATAAAAAAACAAGTAGCACTCAACTCAAACAACTTCTCCCTGCACTGCATTTCTAATTATAATATATATTCAGCTTTATAAAAGTACCAAGTAACATGCTGAAAGTAGCAATCTCTGTGATACCCCCAATTGTAAAAATGTTTCTTATCCAAAAAAGACCTGCTACCTGACAACAGCTATTTACTTGTTTCATAGGGAAAACATGATCAAAGTAAAAAATGAACAAAGAAGAAACAAGCTCAAGATAAATTGCTAAAAGGATTACTGCACAGGTTATGGACCACACATGATAGAGTGTCATTCAGTTTAGTTTACTGGTAAAGCCTGCAAAGATTACTGCAGGTCTCCAACAAATGTAGTGAGCTTCTGAAAATACTGTACCCAAGGCTTGTACGTTATCTAGTTATGTAAATATTCCCTGCATGGCAACAACAAAAAGGTTTCAGTGTTGGTAATCCTTTAAAGCTATGCTTATTAAAGCTTACTTGCATCTTACAATCTCAGACAAGCTTACCTGGTGGTCATTAAAACATTGCTACTTAAACACAGAGCAAGAGGCAGAGCAATAACATGCATTTTCTGAATAAGAAGCATAAATCAACAGTATAAAAATATGACAGAAAAACAGAATATTCTGCAAAATCAAGGACAGATGAAAAGCCACTGTAGTACTTGTGTCTACCTTGGATGGGTGGATACTCTGCACACTTACACTGCATAACTGCTCCTTGCCTTGCTTGGACACATCCAGAGTTACTAAGTAGGGGAGTGGGGTGCAACACGTATGTCACAATTAAATGTCTCTGGCTGACGGTGATAGCCCTGATACATTTGTCATATCTCTCAGCCTCAGAGCAAGAAATCTGGACAAAGCCATAAACAGAAGTGGGACAAAGGCCCAAAAATAAGGACAATTTTTAAATATTGCTCTTATAAACTTAGGAAGGTAACAGAATAGTAGGTCTTGCATTAGTATTCATTTTTTGAAGAGTTTGAAATCTGAAACTCAAATGTCTGTCATTATTTTCTAACTTCAATCTTTAATGATTTGCCACTAATTTGCCAGAAAACCACAATTTTATGAAAAACGGACCAAAAATGTGATGCAAAAATATAAAATACCCATACAATACAGCTGGGAACCTGTCAAAGAAGGGACACTTTTTAATATTAGTACTATTAACTTGAGCAGCTGACAAAATAAGAGAATCTACATGCACTTCTGAAATTAAAAGTAATCTGTAACTGATTATTACAGTTATTTATTAATTGTAAACCCTCCATGTTTTCTTCCAAATTTGCCATTTTACGGAGGGATTATTGGGGGAGAGCAACATTTTGAGCCAAAATCAGGGACAGTTGAGAGGTTTGGGTATACCTAATTCTATAAAGTGATTTATTTGCATGTACCTCTCATCCTCTTAGCACAGGAAATTTGGACAAGGCCAAATATATTAGGGGAACATACTAACAGTACTAAAAGTTGCTCTTGTATAAACATAGTCAGTTGACAGAACAACAGGTCTTGCTTTAGCATGCATTTTTCTGAAGAGTATGAAGTCTGAAACTCAATGTCTGTCACTATTTAGTGACTTAATTCCTAAATGATTTGCCAGAAAACCACAAATTTTATAAGGAACAAACCAAAAATAAGAAGCAAAAATCTATTCATTCTGCAAAAATCTGGACAGTTAAGAGGTATAGTTCAGCCGGGGCTGTCTGAGTTTGATGCCCTTCCCTTCCTCACAAAATCATGGTCGAATGGGGCCTCCCCCCTGCAGCTATTCCAGTGTACCATGACTTGGCTATTTCACCCCATTTACCATAAACACTGTAATGTGCATACTGCTTTACATCTACAATGATTTGGATTTCATTTAAAAGTTTTATTTTACATTTTACAGCGCAAACACTAATAGAAATCTTCTAAACAATGCAATGCAGTTTCACAATGAAAATAGACTTAGCATTAAAACTTCTCTGCCCTTGAAACTCACATTCATTGAAACCCACATTCAAAGAAAATACATCTGGTTAGTGGCAGATAAAGATTAACTTTGGGCTGTTTTCAAATCATAGGCCCCTTGCACAGGAAACATACATTTGTTCTTTGATACATGATTTGATTTATATCATTGCTGGTTGGCTTCAGAGTTGTGCACTGTTATTTTTACTTCACTGTATAGTTTTTCAGATCTCTGCTGAAGGTGTTGATTTTCCCATACCCAGCCTACCTATTACTGTGTTGTTGTTGTTTAAATTTGGAGGCTTTTGCAGTTGCCCTCCCCCACTGTAGATTTGATATGGGACACTCCCCCAGTCCCATCTCTTTACCTCATTCTACCTAATAGACTCCTTCTGCACTTGTTTTTAGTCATTTTTATTTTAATTGCATTTTGTAAACTGTTTGGTTCAAGTGTGCTAGCTTGCATTGCATTTGAATTGTTTTGACTGCTGTTTTAGCTACTTTTCTGTGTATATATATATATATATATATATATATATATATATATATATATATATATATATATATATATATATAAAACTTTCCTGTAACTAGTGTAGTCCAGATTCAGATTTGCTGTATCCAGGACTGTATGTAAGCTTCTGAGCCCCCCCCCCCCACAAGCTTTCTGTGTTGGAGGGAAGCCTTCTAGCTTATCAGTGGGAGTGGTAAGCACTAGATAACCTATCTACCACATAAGGAGTGGTTCTGGCCCAGAAATTGTAGTTATTGGCCGTTTGAGCAGTTATTCCATCTCTCTCAACTTTCTGATTTAAAAGCCTGCATTTGCACTTCTTTCCCCCCTTTCCCGTAACTAGTTTAGTCCAGATACAGATTCTTAGTTTTAGCACTTGAATTTGATTATTTGTGATCAGCACTTGTTCAGAACTTGTAAGCACTAAATAACCTACTAGTTACTACAGCACTCAACGTTTCTCATTACCTAGAGGAAAACAGTTTTGGTACTTACTTTCCTCGCTTGCTTAGACAAAAACAGCTCTTGTACTCATTTTCCTCACTTATCTAGAGGAAAATAGTTTTTTAATTAAGCATGTCCAAGGATCAGCTCCCAGTGTTCTCTCCTGTCTATCTGATGAATCTGGGCATCTTGGGGCAATGTAGAAATTGCCTCATGTACACAGACAACCCTCTCCTCCTACCACCCAACACTACAAACTGTGAGATGCACTTATCTTGCCAAACTGGAAGTAAAGCTCTCTTCAATCAAGACTGAACTTGACAGTCAAGAGGAGAAGATAAACACGTGCATCACACCACACTCATCACATAGTCTCACTAAATCTACACCACCAAAATCCACACAGAGAAACACAAAATCATTCGCGGAGGCTCTCAGTAATAATCTGCTCAAGCAATAGAGACCTCCAAAGCAGGAATGCAAGCATCCTCCACCCTCCAACACAACCTAAATGACACATAGCCCGCAGACTCAGTGTGCCACTCAACCACAGCCAATAAGGCAAAACAACGTACCCAACACACTAGTCATAGATGACTTTATAGTCAGGCACACTGATGTCCCACTCACCAGGCTAAACAAGGAGAAGGTTACTGTCAGCTGCCTGTCAGGTGCCAGGATCCGCCACATAACCCATGCACTCAGGTCACTCTACAACAAGTACAAATATGACTCTGTCATTGTCCATGTTGGTGTGAACGACCTGAGACATACCTCCCTGGACTACATGAAAAGAGACATGGAAGAGCTCTCCGATCTTGTAGCCCAGGCAGGTATGGCCCTAGCCCTGAGTAACATTCTGCCATCACCCAGAATGATGCTGCAGTACAAGGACAAAATGATTGACTTCAACAATTGGCTAAGCTTCTGGTGCCATTCTAAAGGGATCCAGTATCTGTCTGCCTGGGATGACATGGTCGACAGACCACAATGCTTTTCCAGAGATGGCCTGCACCTGTCACCCCTGGGATTCCAGATACTGGCTAAGGTTCTTGCCGCCACTATAGTGCCTTTTTTAGGCAAAGTTCAAAGGACAAATTCACCACTGTAACTGGTACAGGCAAGCAAAAACTGAGGGTGATGCTACTCAATGCTAGAAGTCTAAATCTCAAAATGCACTCACTTGAGGCACTCCTTAAAATGGAGAACATCGATATCTGTGCAGTGACTGAGACCTGGTTCAAGGCTCCAGAGAGCACCCCTGCACTACCAGGCTATAACTCTTACCACACTTTTCAGCCATGTAACCTGGACTGGAACACCAAAGGGGAGGTGTGTCCATATTCATTAAGGATATCCACATCTCCAGGCTAGTTGCTCAACATAATGTAGCCGAGGTTATCCAAGTGCAACTAACTCTGGGCAAAACTGCAATCCAAATTGTAGCTTGCTACAGATCACCCACCATGCCCCAGGATTCCCACTCCTCTTTTCTTGATGTACTGGAAAATATTAGGGTTCAACCAAACACCCTAATAATGGGCGATTTCAACTACCCCACCATTAACTGGGAAAACTACTCATGCACCAACTCCTTCGCTCAACGCTTTCTGGAATTCATAAACTCCAATGCCCTGGATCAACTTATCCACACCCCCAAGAGGGGAAACAATATCCTAGATCTAGTCATTACCAACATGAGTGACCGGTGTTCCACACCTGAAGTCAACGCCTCATTGGTCCGATCTGACCATAAGCTAATTACCCTAGATATCCACATCCTGCCCCCACCCCCCATTAAGGAAGCCATGGGAAACATTTCTCCAAAGCCAACTTCATGCTTCTTAAGACAGAAGTGGTGAACTTCATGACACCCATGCAGATGGACAATACAGTTAGAACTACTGAATCCTACACAATTGCACTTTATAAGCACTTACATGAGTGCATGGATCGTGCTATCCCAAACAGAACCAAGATGCTATCCTCCAAAAAAAGGAAGCCAATCTGGTGGTCCTCTGCCATAAAAAAGAAGTTATGTACTCACCATAACGTTCCATCTGAGTAGGTAACTTCATTTGTCAGCAACCTGTGGGTATCGGATCTGATTTGGATCCAAGCCGGCAGCT
Organism: Protopterus annectens; assembly: GCF_019279795.1. NCBI lineage: Eukaryota > Metazoa > Chordata > Ceratodontiformes > Protopteridae > Protopterus > Protopterus annectens. The sequence goes on from NC_056743.1 coordinate 1,421,544,228, forward strand.
TTCCTAGCCAAAGATCTGAGCTCCAAGCTCCTCCCCTACCCATAATTCCCTGCCACCTCCCTCTAACCCTCAGATTGAGTTTGCCATAGTATCATAGAACATTACTATAACACAAGGAAAAACTACTTGAACGTTCCACCTGATGTCATCTGGAAAGTGACATATAATGATCCTTCCAGAACGAACTAAAGGTCCGGGGGATGGAGGGAGGGTTGGTTGCTGACAAATAAAGTTACCTATTCAGATGGAACGTTATGGTGAGTACATAACTTCTTTATCTGAAGTAGTTAACTTCATTTGATCAGTAACCTATGGGACAGAGTCCCCAGCTACCAACAACTTGGGAGGTCCTCATGGAAGGATATTCCGGAGCACTGCAGAGCCAAAAGATGCATGTCCTCTGGATATTAGATCCAATTTATAATGTGTAATAAAAGTATGAGAGGAAGCCCAAATAGCTGCTGAACAAATGTCATCCAAAGAAACCCTCGACCAGAAGGCAGCAGTAGTAGCCACAGAATGGGTAGCGTGAACTCAAACCCTCAGGGGCTCAGGTCGACCAGAGCTTCTGTATGCGAGAAGGATGCATTGGGAAATCCATCTAGCTAAGGTTACTTTAGTCACTGGCTTACCCAGACAGGACTTAGCAAATGAAACAAAGAGTTGATCTGATTTTCAAAAAATTGCAACTGTCTATGTACATCCAGACAATGAAGTCTATACTCTCCTTTGTTCTGATAATTGGGAAAGAAGACAGGTAAATTGATGGACTGGTTGATGTTGGCTTCAGAAGCCACTTTAGGCAGAAAGGAGGGATTAGTCCTGAGGGAAACCCTATCTTTATGAAAGATGATGTATGGAGGCTTACTGCAAAGAAAGTGAAGCTCCGATATCCTCCTAGCTGAGGTAATAGCAATCAGGAAGGCAGTTTTCCAAGATACATACTTTAAGTCAACTGAAGCTGCAGGCTCAAATTGGGGGGCCAGTCAGAGCCTGAAGAACTAGGGTTAAATCCCATGGAGGAACTGCATCTTTAACAGGGGGTCTTAACAGGAAAGTTCCTTTCAGGAAGATCTTGCAAATCTTAGAGGAAGCTAGGGGGCCAAAACTGTTTCCAACATGGAAGTGGGAAATAGCTGCCAATTGAACTTTAACAGTAGAAGAACTAGCCCCTTGATGAAAAATATGGGATAGAAAGTCAAGGACTGCTGGGATAGGAGCCGTAAAAGGATCCAAATTCCTATGCTCCGCCCAGATAAACGCTTCAATTTACTCTTGTAGATTCTCCTGGTAGAGGGCTTATGAGCGGCCACCAGGATGGCCTTAACTGAGGATGAGATACCGGGAGTCCTAGCCATTAATAGAACTGGATCAACCAAGCTGAGAGCTTGAGGTTGTCCAGGTCGGGGGTCTTCAATCCCAAGGGATGAGAAATCAGATCCGGAATGGGATCTAAGATCCAGGGAGGATGTACTAGATGAGACCGCAGGCATGGGAACCAGGTTTGGCGAGGCCAGAATGGGGCTATGAGGATAACTCTGCTCCCCAACTGATGAACTTTTTGCAAGAATTTTGTCATCCACGGAAGAGGAGGATAAGCATAAAGAAGACTGGATAGCCAAGCATGAACCAGAGCGTCTCTGGGGACTTCCCCTGGTGGGGGAATTAGAGCGAAGAACTCGCTGCACTTTGTGTTCGAAGGTGACGCGAACAGATCGCAGCAAGGTTGACCCCATCTGAGGAAGATCTGTTCCACTACTAATGGGTTCAAAGACCACATGCAAGGTGAGAGGATAGTTCAACTCAACCTGTCCGTTAGAATGTTTGACCGACCCGGTATGTGCATTGCTATGAGAAAGCGGTTGGTGGATATCGCCCATTCCCATACTCTCATGGCCTCTCGGCAAAGTGGGTAAGATCTAGTTCCCCACTGCTTGTTGATGTACCAGACTACTGACATGTTGTCTGTTTGAATTGCAATAGTCCCTGAAGAAGGGACTAGAGAGCCTGCAATGCTAGAAGCACTACCCTCATCTCCAGGACATTGATATGCAAAGAGGTCTCTGTGTGAGTCCACATGCCTTGGACAGATCTGCCCATGCAATGCCCCCTCCCCATCCGAGGAGAGATGCATCCGTGGTCACTATGACTTGGGGTGGGGACATGGAGAGGGGGTGCCCTTCCCAGAGGTCCTGGGAATGGAGCCACCAAAGTAGAGATTCCCTGCAAACCCTGCTGAGGGGAATATGTGTAGACAGGGGATGACGTAGGATGGACCACTGGACCTGTAAGGTCCATTGGAAGATTCTCATATTCAGACATGCGATCGGTGACAGGTTGATGGCCGCTGCCATGGACCCCAGGGCCCTCAGAACTAATTCCACTGGAGGGGCTGTTGATCATAGAAGAGCCAAAATGTGAAGGTTTAGGTTTCGGAGTCTGTCTGCCGTCAGAAAGACTTTGGATTGTATAGTGTCTATCCTGGCCCCTATGAAATCCAAGATCTGAGTAGGCTGAAGGGAGGAATTCTTGTGGTTGATCATGATCCCTAGATGGTGGGCTAGATGTAAGAAGTAGTCCCTGCCTGAGCATAGTAGATGCTTGGTGGGGGTGGTTAGGAGCCAGTTGTCCAGGAAAGGAAAGACCTGAATTCCCTGAATTCTCAGGTGGGCCCCTACAACTGCCATGATCTTGGTGAACACCCTGGAGGCTGTGGTGAGACCGAAGGGTAGGACCCTGAACTGATAATGGCTGGCTCCCAGCCAAAAGTGGAGAAACCTCCTGGATCGTCTGTCCATTAGAATGTGGTAGTACGCATCCTTGAGGTCTATCAAGCACATCCAGTCATTCTCCTGTAAATGTGGGAGAATGGATTGAATAGTGACCATCCGGAACTTTTCTTTGGCGACTGACAGGTTTAGTGGGGACAGGTCGAGAATCGGCCGTAAATCCCCCATCTTTTTTGGCACCAAAAAGAACCTGGAGTAAAAGCCTGATCCGGATTGGTTGAGGAGGATGTGCTGGATGGCTCTTTTTCTTAGCAGCTCTCTTATTTCGAAGGCTGCTACCACCCTCTGATTGGGTGGAACATCAGGGAGGCTCCACGACTGGGGAGGAAATGTTAGGAATGGAATTGAATAGCCTCTGGATATGATTCGGAGCACCCAGCGATCTGTCGTAATGGACTCCCAATGTGCTGGGTACTCCAAGAAGCGCCCCCCGACTGCCTCCAGAGAGGAGCAGTCGGGCAATCCCTCAGGGTTGCTGTGCAGGTCAATCGGAGAAGGGTTCCCTCGACCCAAAATTCTTTGGCCCCCCCTCTGCCTCTGGGCCGGCATCCACCCTGCCCTCCTCTGCCTCTGAAGGACGAAGGATCCGGAGCGAAACGGGATTGTTGAGCTTTCCGGAACCACATCTTCTTTTGTCCTCTTTGGTTCCTGGAGAAGGACCTCTGAGGAGCCAAGAAGCGGATCCCGATGGCAGACGTCCCCATCTTTCTCACTCTGGAGAAGCGTATCATGGATGGTTTTGCCGAAACACGTAGAACTGTCAAAAGGGGCATTCGCGAAGGACACCTTGAAGGGTTCCACAAAGTCGCAGAGACGGAGCCAGGCCTGTCGATGTAAGACAATGCCTGTTCTACTGGCTCTAGCCGCTCCCTCCATGGCATGGGAGAGAAGCCACATAGATGTGTTAGTAATCATCTTAAGAGTGGCCATTCGAGCCGAGAAGGTCTGTTTGTCCTCGGCCGACATGGACTCTGGGGGTCATCCAGCATACTCTTTGATTAGGTCCCACTGGAGCCGAATTACATGTGCCATATAGTTCAGAGACCTTACAGAGAAGGTCACTGAAGCAAACATCTGCTTTCCAAGGCGGTCCATCGTCTGAGACTCCTTGTCTGGAGGATGTACCGAGGTACTCTCCTGTGCTAATTCCTTTTTAGTGGCAGCCGCCACCATCATGGCATCCACTGGGGCACCCTTGCTCCAAACTGTCCTGTCTGTGGGAGGGCTGAGGATCCTGTCCGGTCTCTTGGGTATTGGCTCGACAGTGTCCGGCTCCTTCCATGCCCTGGTAGTTATGAGGTCCACCAGGGGATCGGTGGGAGGGGACACCCAAGAAGTAGATGGGCCTGTGTCAAATGCCTCCAGAAACACAGACTCATCTGAGGAAGGTTTTTGGGCTGACCACCCCCCTCTAATGCGCAACATTTCCATAATGTCTCCAAAGGAGACGTCTTCGGGGGTGACCTTGGGGAACCTTCCCCTTCCTCTAAGTCCGTGTCTTCTGTGAGGGACTCAGGTGAGTCCAAGTGCCTCCTCTTGCACTTTCGTTTGTGAGGGACCTCCTCAGGGGGGCTGTCTGAAGAGGGCTCACCAACAATGTCCTGTTCCTCTACAGGAACCATCTGGGACGTAGGCGCAGGCTGTCCCTGGGGCCAGATGATGAAAGACAGGCCCGTCTGAGAGGGAATGGCGGGTGGATCCATAGCAAGCGTGGGTCCTCAAATCCCTTGAAAGGACCCTCTCCACAACGTCAAATGCCGAGGGTGAACTGCTCTCCCTAGGATCCGAAAGCAGTCCCCTCAGATCCGGCGTGTGGATCGGAGCCGGAGATGACCTGATCAGATCCAAAAGAGTAGTGCACTCCGACCTCAATGGAGCTGAAGGCCCACTGACCCCACCGGATCCAAAGCTCAACTCATGGCCCTGAGAGCTCGGATCCGAAAACAGATCCGACAGACTCGAGGGTACAGTCAGCGCCAAAGTAGGAAACACTGCCGGTGCCGACATTACCCCGGCTCCAAAGCTAGTCAGATCCGACAGCTATGAACCCCGATAGTGGGTCAGAGAAGGAGCAATGGGGGTGAAAAAAGGGGTTGAGCTCACCCCCAGAGGTGGGGGGGGAGGCAAGAGCACTCCCATCTGCAGCTGGGTCTGAAGAAATCAACGCATCATCTGGTCCATGTCTGCGTCAGATAGACTCCTGGATGACCTGGATGAGGCCGCCGAGGCCGGCCGGGAAGGCCGCCTAGACGACCTCGAAGGTGGCTGGGTCTCCTCCACCGGCTTTGGGGAGAAACGTGGAGAATGAAGCCGGGAGAGGGAAGACCCAGAGACCTTAAGGAGAGAGGCAAGCTGCTTAGACGGCGGGGCCGATGGAGCTGACTTGGACTGCCTCTTGTGGCTACGGTGCCTATCTTTCTCCCGCTTCTTGTCCTTCCTAGCTTTCTTTCTGCCATCCCTTTCCTCCTGGACCAAAGAGGGAGGCTGAGTCCCATCCAGGGGATCGTGGGCGGTAGCTGGAGCAGCCGCAGTCGTGGCTGGCACCACAGAGGGGGAGGAGGACAAAGTGGAATCAGGGGGCAAAAGGCCCGCAAGGATTAGTTTCGTCTTCCTATCCCTCAGAGCCCTGGGGTTGAAGGCTGCACAAATAGTGCAGCCCGAAGAAAGGTGGTCAACACCCAGGCAAATAATGCACCGAGTGTGGCCATCCGCTGGGGACAGCTTATGGCCACACTCAGAGCATTTAGAAAACATAGCTTTTGGGCCTTCAGACATTTTTAAGAAAAAGAAAGGAACAGGCCCACACGCACACACCTTCACATACAGACAGAGGGGGAGGGGGAATTAACTTTAACTAGACTAAGAAGATTTAAACTACCCAAAAAGTACTAAGGGAGAGAAGGGAATCACACACACAAAGTTTCAGAAATTTTTTGACAGAAGAAAAGTGTAAAAAACTTTAAACTCACAACACCCACGCTAGAAGCTCATTCTAAGATGCTTAAAGAACCTGCGGCAAACAATATCTGGGGGTCAGAGGGAGGTGGCAGGGCATTATGAGTAGGGGGGAGCTTGGATCTTTGGCTAGGAAAGCTGCCGGCTTGGATCCAAATCAGATCCGATACCCACAGGTTGCTGATCAAATGAAGTTAACTACTTCAGATCAAACTGTACAACAGAAGGAAGAAACTGTTGCAAAAGAGAGTAAAATCCCATGAGTGGAGGAGTTCCCTGGTCAGTCTCAGTAAGAAGCTGCGATCCCTGATAAAATCCCCCAAAGCTAGCTACTAGTAAATATACAGACCCAACTGATATTGCCAACATCCTGGCAGATAGGTTCAGTGCTAACTTTACCCCCCTCTCACCCCCTAAATAGCCCATCTCTATACCAAAAGAATGCAAAGTTCTTGTAATCACGGCTGCACAGGTAAAAACCACACTCTCAAAAGCAAAGAACACAGCATCCATGGAACCAGACAACATCCCAGGATGCGTTCTACATGAACTACAGAACAAACTGGCACCCCACCTAAGTACCATGTTCAATCATAGCCTCACCTCAGGCTTTGTGCCTGCTGAATGGTGCACATCGACGGTTATCCCACTCCACAAGGGCCACCACAGACCTAGGAACTACTGCCCATTAGCCTGACAAGCCTGGTCTGCAAGGCCATGGAACGTATCATCATGGAACTTATAAACAAAGACATTGGTAATCTCCAAACTCTGAACCCCACCTAGTTCAGGTTTGTAAAAGGCAGATCATGTCTCCTAAACCTGATAGACTTCTTTGAAGCAGTCACCAAAGCCGTAGACAAGGGTAAGGTGGTTCACACAGCCTATCTAGATCTTGCCAAGGCTTTCGACACCATCCCCCACTCTGGAATTATAGATAAACTCACTAAACTAGGTATAAATCCCTATGTCATAAGATGGGTTGCCAACTGGCTTACTGACGGAACCCACACTGTGAAAGTAGCAGACTCCAAATCCGATTTCAGACCAGTGACAAGTGGAGTACCATAGGGTTCAGTCCTGTGTCCTCTCCTGTTTGGTATCTACTTCTCTGAAGTACAGGCTAACACATAAGGTCTTTGGCTAACAAAGTTCGCAGATGACTGCAAACTAGGAGCCATAATCAAAACTCCTAACGATGTGGACATCCTACAAAAGGGCCTCACTGAGACAGATGCCTGGTGTCAAAGCCATGGCCTCAAGCTCAATGCCAAAAAATGCATTGTCATCCCCTTTGGTAAAAACTCTGTACCCATGCACTACAACATAGGCAGTAGTATACTTAACACTGATAGTGTGATAAGAGACCTTGGGACACAGGTGGACAGTGGTCTCTCCTTTGATAATCACATCGCCACAGTAGTCAGGAAATCCTTATACGTGGCACACCTCATCACAAAAGGTTTCTCATCCAGAAAAAGAGAGGTCATTGTTCCCCTATACTGATCACTCATTAGACCCATTATAGAGTACAATGCTCCTTTTGGTATGTACCTCACAAGACATCTACAACAACTGGAAAGGCCACAGAAATACCTCACAAAGAGGATTACCATCCTCAAACAGATGCCCTACGCAGACCGTCTCAAAAAACTCCAGCTTTACTCCGCCACATATCGTCTATTCAGAGGTGATCTCTGCCTAACATACAAAGCTATGTCAAACCCAGAGCTGTTGAACATGCTCCACTTAAAGAAATCCCAATCCCTCCGAGCTACATGCTCTAGGGACCTAAACCTTGTCACCACAATAAACAGAACATACCAGAGGGATAGATTCCTGTCCCAAAGACTTCCCATACTCTGGAATAAACTACCTATCTATATCAAACAAAGCTCCTCATTAGCACTTTTCAAGAAAAATCTTGGTGATTGGATGGGAAATAGAAATTCACCCCGGGGATTACCTCTGTGGCTCTGCTCGACACTGGCACAGGAAAATAATTTTCTTAGGTGGCAAAAGACAGGGTACCTTTTTGGCTGGGCTTGTATAGGCCCCAGTGCTGATAGCCTAGGACCTACCTATGAACCTATGAACCTATGATACACCTCCCTGATTGTATTAAATTATATTCCTCGTATAATACAGTACAGCTGTTAGACGGCATTTTAAATTTATTGTTTTGAACATTTTTTCCAGTAAACAATAAAACAAAATGCATGCACTAATAATGACAAAACTGCCCAGTTCAGAACATTTCCATCATAAAAGTCTACTCAAACTTCTACAATCCACCAGTATTAGTAAATATGCATAATCTCTGCAGAAGTAAAGGTCATCTAAATTATTCCACATTAAAGAAATCTGTAACTAATGAAGAGGTTGCTGCTAGCAAACAACTTTATATTTCATTGTTTCATCTACAAATAAAGTGCCTGCTGCTCTTTAGGAATAAATTGCCTATGTTGCAATAATAAAATGATAAGCTAGTGATATTGCAATAGGGAATGGATGGCAAACTGATAACAGGTTCATCATTACTAGGTATCTCTATAAAAGAGGACATTCTCAGGACTGCAGCATCCACTCCTTTTAAAAGTACAACACAGTACAGTATCAGCAAAGCATCTATATACTGTGGGAGTAGAACCCATAGCCTTCTGCATAAAAAGCAAGTACATTACCTGTTGTGCTATTAATACAAGCAGACTCAGCATAAGCAGCATTAAATTTCTCTTCAAGCTCTCAGCTCCTTGTAAAATCCACTTGACACTCAACTGTATCTCTCAACCTTGAAGCACAAGAAATCTGGAAAAAGCCAAAATTTATTGCGGGGACAAAAGCTGAAAAACTATGGACACATTTTAAACATTGCTTGTATAATCTTGGAAAGTTGCTAGAATAAAATGCTGTGTTACCACCATGCATGTTATTACCAATGTCTTGGACCCTGAACCTTGTACACTACAGTCAGAAAAACACACCACTATGCCAAATCAGCTGTTTCATGAAAGACAGGTAGACTGAAACTTAAATGGCTATCATTTAGTGAATTCAGTTGTCATGATAGCTCTCAACCTCTTAGCACAAAACACCTTGACAAAGCCAATAATGGGGGAATACAGCTCCCTAAACATATTCAGTGAATTCAGTTCTCACCATAGCTCTCAGCCTCTCAGCACAAATAAATCTGGACAAAGCCAATAATGGAGGAATACAGCCCCCAAAATATTGACAAATTTCAAATATTAATTTTATAAACATAACATTGCTAGAATAAAAGGTTTTGTGTTACCATGTACTTTCTGAAGAATATGAAGTCTGAAATTCAAATGCCTGTCATTATTCAAAATCCATACAACCACAAATATGAAGCAAAAAATGTACAAGTGGTGGTGGGTAGGGAATTCAAGCTCTTGCTACCTGTATGCAAAGTGCAGGGTTTTAGTCTAGCCATCTGGGGCATTTTACACACAGACCTGCTCACTACAGTAGGAACAGTTGCGTTGAGAAAATATTCCTGTTTGGTGAACTTTTCCTGTTTCTACTGAAGTCATGCCTGCAGTGTCTCCAGTCTAAGAGGGACAAATCATTTAAGACTTAAGTAAACTATAATCAGAGATTAGTGAAATCTGCCATAGCTCTTGAAGAAAAATGTCCAGTTACTGACCAGTACCTACTCAACCTTTAGCAACAGGCATTCATGAAGATGAACCAGCTAAATACCCTGCTGGGAATTCCAAAACCCACTGTACCCCTGAAAACCTTGCAAAGGAGAACATCATCGAGGCTTTTGGTGGCATTTGGAACACATGCCACTAATGAAAACTATCCTTCAAGTGAAGGAGACCACAATACTATCTTTACACCTGATGAGGGAATCGCTAAAGGTAAATTTGGACCTTGAGAATTTTAATGCCCACAACTATCAAAATACAGAAACATGAAATTTTAGCTATAGCTGGACTTTCACCCACTGCTCATTAATTTAATTTTCACAACTGAAAGTTCAGTATGGATACAATGTTGAATCAGAAATGGGTGACATAATGCATATGTTGAAGCCACAGTTAGAACCACATGCAAATAAAATAAAATTCTGGAAATCTGGGTTGCAAATTAATTTATAAAGCACGCCTTGTAACATAAGAAAATGGATATCCAAGAGTGACATTGTGCCTTATCAACAACCTGTTGTTTCAGTGGAATGGCTGTTATTAAATAACAATGCAACATTGCTTGCAATCATGAGGCAGGAATTACCATTTAAGTTTGTTTTTCTGTTTATTGTATGACATTTTTTTTGTTTTGTTTTGTTTTGTTGTTGTAACTCAGAATTCATAATGTTCAGCTGAGTAACATTTTTGATGTAGCATTTATAAAGGGTTAATGTTTTCCCATTAAAAAGTAGCACCTACATATTTCGGTACTGATTGGTAGTCTGTTGACTGCATTTTGAAATGCTTGTCATACCTTCTTTTTTCATAATATAAGCCACGGTGGTGCAGCAGTAGCGTTGTTATCTCACAGCAAGAGGTTCTCCTGTTCAATTCTCATCTGGAGTGCCTTCTGTGTGGAGTCTGCATGTCCTCCCTGTGGTTGAGTGGCATTCAAAAGACATGTGTGAATGGGTGTGCCTTTGTTGAAGGCTGGGCATCGGGCTGGCACCTTGGCACCATAAAAATCAACTGCTAATCATTAGCAGACCGGAGTTTTGCTGTGGTGACCCCTAACCGGGAAAAGCCAAAAGAAGAACAACCTTCCTTTTTAATAATATAAGTATTCCACCATTTTGTATGGGTGCTCTTTTTTCTTGAACTACAGTGCCTTCTTAATTGCTCAGCATAACTAGTAATCCATATATGTTGTATCTGTGTAATCATGTAATCTTGTATCTAGCTTTAAATTGTTTAATACTGCTAGCCATTCTTACAATACCAGCATCTGGTTTGATAGTGGTTTATAAAAACAAATAAGTGAAGCGTTACATTACTTTGTCATTCATATTTCCTCTTGTGCTCTTTTCATATTGATTTAGTTTCATAAAGCTAAGAAGAGTTTTTTCACTGTTCATATGCATTTATGTTCTAATGTGTAACGTACCACTTTTTACCATAATCCCTTCTGATGTCACATTTCTATAAGCAACTTCATTATACCTGTTTACAAACATATGAGCTACACAAATAAGGAAATCACTTTCTACGTTAACTGATCAACAAGTAAGCAAATGCATACACACACACACACACACACACACACACACACACACACACACACACACACACACACACACACACACACACACACACACACACACACACACACACACACACACACACACACACACACACACACACACACACACACACACACAGCTGCATTTAAAAGATGTCCTGCCTACAAAGTCCGTTGCCCTGTTCAAATCCTTCCTGCAGTACTTTCTAAAAGCCTACGACTCCTTCCTTCAGTACCGCCAGAGCAGGCTACTGCTACCCAGCCTGCCGACATTGCAGTCCGATCCCCTTCCAGTCTATGCAGTTGTAACTGTATAGACTTCTGGGAATCTCTGCTTTTGAATCCTGTCTTCCTAATCCGGACTGCTGGTGAGACAGTCTGGATTTTATGAGCATGCTCCAGACTGGTTCACTAGCAGTCCAGACAACGGGAAATGCTGCGAGTGTGCATGCACAATGTCTGTGACTTGCGATTATGTTTTTATTTTATATTTCATTGTTTTTTTCTTTTATACTTTTATTTTATTTCATTTTTACAGCTGGGGGGCTACAGTCCTGCAGTCCAATAGCATGAGCCACCCCTGGCAAGCACTAATATACCTTAGTACTAGACCCCCCTATACTGTAGAGAAGGACAAGGCTCTCTATTCGACCACACCAGCCAATCACTAAAACAGTTCACTGTACCTACACAGGCATGTCCAAAGGACAGTTTCAGATGAACTCTCTGGTCCAACTGGTGAATCTGGGCATTTTGAGGCAATGTTACAATTGCCTCATGTACACAGACAACCCTCTCCTCCTACCACTAAACACTAATACATGCGAGAGATGCAATTATACAGCCAAACTGGAGGCTAAGCTCTCTCAACCCAAGAATGGACCAGACAGTCAAGGGGAGAAGGAAATTACTTGCATCACACCACCAGTCTCACATAGACCTATGAAACCAGCACTGGCAAAAAACACACATAAATACACAAAAACATACTCGGAGGCTCTAAATAAAAATCTGCAAAAGCAACAGAGACCTCCAAAGCAGACATCCAAGCAACCTCCACCCCCCAACACAAACCATGAAACACATACTTCACAAAACCAGTGTGCCACACAATCACAGGCCTTAAGGCAAAATAACATACCCAACACACTAGTAATAGGTGACTCTGTAGTCAGGCACACTGACGTCCCACTCACTAGGCTGAACAAGGAGAAGGTTACTGTTAGTTGCCTGTCGGGTGCCAGGATCCACCACATAACACAAGCACTCAGGTCACTCCAGAACAAGTACAAATATGACTCTGTCATTGTCCATGTTGGTGTGAATGACCTGAGCCATACTTCCCTGGACTACATGAAAAGAGACATGGAAGAGTTCTCTGATCACATTGCCCAGGCTAGTTTGTTTTGCCTTGAGTAGCATCCTGCCCTCACCAAGAATGATACCACGATATAAAGAAAAAAATATCAATTTCAACAATTGGCTAAACTTCTGGTGTCATTCAGAGGGGATCCAGTGTCTGTCAGCCTGGGATGACATGCTCGACAAGCCAAGCTGCTTCACTAGAGATGGCTTGCACCTGTCACTCTTAGACTTTCGAATACTGGCCAAGGCTCTTGCCACCCCCATAGTGCCTTTTTTTTAGGCAAGGCTCAAAAGACAAACCCACCACCATAAATAGCACAAGTAACAAAAAACTGAGGGTAATGTTGCTCAATGCCAGAAGTCTAAACCTCAAAATGCACGCACTCGAGGCATTCATCAGTATGGAGAAAATCGATATATGTGCAGTGACAGAAACCTGGTTTAAGGCTCCAAAGAGCACCCCAGCACTACCAGGCTACAACTCATGCCATACATTTTGGCCACAAAACCCAGACCGAAATACAAAAGGCGTATCCATATTCATCAAGGATACCCACACCTCAAAGTTAGTGGCACAGCATGATGCTTCAGAGATCATCCACTTGCAACTAACAATGGGCAAAACTGCAATTCAAATTGTAGCTTGCTACAGATCACTCACTATGTCCCAGAACCCCCATTCCACATTTCTGGAAACACTGGAAAAAATAAAGGTTCTACCAAACACCCTGATATTGGGTGATTTCAATTACCAAACATTAACTGGGAGAACTACTCAAGTACTAATTCCCTTGCCCAACATTTCCTAGAATTTATAAACTCAAATGCCCTGGCTCAACTGCTCAACACCCCCACCAGAGTTGACAACATACTGGACCTGGTCATCACCAACATGGGCGACCTGTGTTCCACACTGGAGGTCAACCCCTCGCTGGTTAGATCTGACCATAAACTAATCACTTTGGATATCCACATTCTGCCCCCACCCCAGTCAAAGAAACCACCGTGAAAAACTTTTCAAAAGCAAACGTCACATTACTTAAGACCAAGGTGGAAAGTTTCAAAGCCCCCATGCTAAAGGATAATGCTGCCTAAGCTGCAAAATCCTTTACTAATGCACTCTATGGGCACCTACAAGAATGCATGAATTGTGCTATCCCAAGCAAAGCCAAGACTCACTCTTCCAAGAAAAGGAAACCAGTCTGGTGGACCCCTGCCATAAACAAGCTATACAATAGAAGGAGGACACTAGTACAGAAAAGAGTAAAATCCCAAGAAGGTAAGACATCCCTGATCAGTATCAGCAAGAAACTACGATCCCTCAAAAAATCATCCAAGGCTAGCTTCAAAAGAAAAATTGCCAAGGACTCCAAAGATAACTATAAGGCATTCTTTAGCTATGTCAAGAATCTAAGTGGCAATTCTTAGATCTGCTCAGAGTTAGTGCAGAATGGCACAAAATACATTGAACCGAATGATATCGCCAACATCCTGGCAGACAGGTTCAGTGCAAACTTCACCCCCCTCTCACCCCCAAAAGGGCCCATAACCATACCAGAAGAATGTAGTGCCCCTGAAATCACAGACACTCAGGTTAAAACAGCCCGCTCTAAAGCCAAAAACACAGCATCAATGGGACTGGACAGTGTCCCAGGCTGCGTACTACATGAGCTCAAAGATAAACTAACCCCTCACCTAAACACACTGTTCAAACTCAACCTCTCCACAGGCTACATGCCCATAGAGTGGCACACAGCAACGGTTATTCCGCTCCACAAAGGTGGGGCCACAACAGACCCCAGGGACTATCACCCTATAAGCCTGACTAGCTTGGTCTTCAAAGCTATGGAGTGCATCATCAAGGCTCTCATTAACAGAGACATTGGGTACCTCCAAACACTGGACCCTACCCAGTTCGGCTTTGTTAAGGGCAGATCATGCCTCCTAAATCTGGTGGACTTCTTATAGACAGCTACCAAGGCTATAGACGATTGAAAGGTGGTCCACACAGCCTACCTAGACCTTGCAAAGGCCTTCAATCCCATTCCCCATTCTGGTATTATAGACAAGCTCACCAGCCTGAACATAAACCCCTACATCATGAGATGGGCTGCCAACTGGCTCATGGACAGAACCCACATGGTAAGAGTTGCCGGAAATAGGTCTGACTCTAAACCAGTTACAAGTGGTGTTCCCCAGGGCTCGGTCCTAGGACCCCTTCTGTTCGGCATATACTTAATGCTGACCAAGTTCGCAGATGACTGCAAACTAGGGGCTATAATTGACTCTCTGGCTGACACAGACATCCTCCAAAAGGGTCTCACTGAGACAAATACCTGGTGTCAAAACCATGGCCTCAAGCTAAATGCCAAAAAGTGCATAGGCATCCCCTTTGGAAAAAACAAAGTACCCACAAACTACCACATAGATAGTAGCCCTCTCAATACGGAAGACATAACAAGGGATTTGGGGACCCAAGTAGATAGTAATCTCTCCTTTGATAATCACATTGCCAAAGTGGTTAGAAAATCATTCTATGTGGCTCACCTAATCACAAAAGGGTTTGTATTTAGATCAAAAGAGGTCATTGTGCCCCTCTACGCATCACTCATCAGACCCATCATAGAGTACAATGCCCCATTTGAGATATACTTTACAAGTCACCTGCAACAGCTGGAAAGACCACAGACGTATCTCACCAAAAGGATCACTGGCCTCAAACAGATGCCTTATGCAGCTCGACTGAAGAAACTCTAGCTGTACTCGGTTGCATGCCGCCTACTCAGAGGTGATCTATGCCTGACATACAAGGCCATGTCCAACCCAGAATTGATGGACATGCTTCATCTAAAGAAAACCATATCCCCTTGAGCCACACGCTCTAGGGATCTAAACCTCACCACAACAATAAATAGGACATGCTGGAGGGATAGATTCCTGTCCCAGAGACTTCCTGTGCTCTGGAACACGATTCCAATCTACATTAGGCAGAGCTCCTTGCTAACACTCTTCAACAGAAACCTCGACGAGTGGATGGGAAATAGAAAGTTTACCCCCAGGGATCACTTCAATGGCTTTGCTGGATAGCGGCACAGGGAACTAATCTAAGGGGGTGGCAAAAGCCAACACAATTCTGGCTAGGCTTATAAATGCCTTTGGGCAGCTAGCCTAGTACCTACCTATGAACCTATGAACCTACAGTAAGTAGCAGCAGTGCAGAGGGTTATAATTTTAAATTGTGACACATTTAGAAAGCAGGAATAATGTGCCCTTTTAATGGATACTTTTTAATTTGGGAAAGAATTTGGGATATCCCTGCAACTTTTTATTTTAGAGTGTAGTGTTTTTTCAGAGATTCAAGCCAGTGACAGGGAAGCAATTGCTGCACATTGAAGTTTAGCACAAAGGATCAGTAGGGATCAGAGATCTGAGAGGATAGTTAGGGGATCCAAGAGCAACATGACTAGCAAAAGAAGAAAAGTATTCCGAGTTAAGATTTTTAAATAAAAGACAACCAAGCAAAAGTTGTGGTTTCCTTAACAGGTAAATATTTGGCTTTTCTTATTCTCCCTATTGAATGACAGGTTACTGTATTAACTAGTTTGTAACATTTTGAGGTTATTTTTGGATGCTGTAGAGATAACAGGTAGGACATATTCCAGATGTGTGAGAAGAGACCCTTTCCTATAGCATTTCTTCTTTGAGAGAGAGAAAATGAGAAATAATTTTAATACAGAAAATGCTTTATTAATTTTTGTTTTAGTGATATCCATACAGTGCTGAAAGTTTAGTAATGTGTCAAGAAAGAGATACCTAGGTAGTGGAACTGATTTCTTAATTTGTGATATACTGGTTGGCAAGTGCCATCTGCCAGTCAAGGGAATCAAGGGGAGGAGCATCACGTTTTCATTGGGTCCAAAAATCAAATTCCTATTTTGTAGGTTGACTAGAAGGGCGTTATTTTGTAACCAAGTAGATAAAAGAGTAAGGGCTTTCCTAGGCATAGCCTCACAGAATGGGGAGGGGGGGGGGCAGAGAGCCAGAAATAGTGACAGACTCAAAATATTGCTCTTATAAATTGTAGCTGCTAGAATAACAGAATTTGTCTTAGCAAGCATTTTTCTAATAGCTATGAAGAGGATGAAGAATGGAAAGGCTGTTGGTCCAGATGATATACCTGTGGAAGCATGGAGGTGTTTAGGTGAAATGGCAGTGGAGTTTTTAACTAGATTGTTTAATGAAATCTTGGAAAGTGAGTGGATGCCTGAGAAATGGAGAAAAAGTGTTTTGGTACCGATTTTTAAGAATAAGGGTGATGCGCAGAGCTGTAGTAACTACAGAGGGATTAAATTGATCAGTCACAGCATGAAGTTATGGGAAAGAGTAGTGGAAGCTAGGTTAAGAAGGGAGGTGATGATTAGTGATCAGCAGTATGGCTTCCTGCCAGGAAAGAGCACTACAGATGCGATGCTTGCTCTGAGAGTGTTAATGGAGAAGTACAGAGAAGGTCAGAAGGAGTTGCATTGTGTCTTTGTGGACTTAGAGAAAGCATATGACAGGGTGCCTAGAGAGGAGTTGTGGTATTGTATGAGGAAGTCAGGAGTGTCAGAGAAGTATGTAAGAGTGGTACAGGATATGTACGAGGGTAGTGTGACAGCGGTGAGGTCTGCGGTGGGAGAGACGGATGCATTTAAGATGGAGGTGGGATTACATCAAGGATCAGCTCTGAGCCCTTTCTTATTTGCAATGGTGATGGACAGGTTGACAGACGAGATCAGGCAGGAGTCCCTGTGGACTATAATGTTTACAGATGACATTGTGATCTGTAGTGAGAGTAGGGGGCAGGTGGAGGAGACCCTGGAGAGGTGGAGATATGCTCTAGAGAGCAGAGGAATGAAGGTCAGCAGGACTAAGACAGAATATATGTGTGTGAATGAGAGGGAGGACAGAGGAATGGTGAGGATGCAGGGAGTAGAGTTGGCGAAGGTGGATGAGTTTAAATACTTGGGATCAACAGTTCAGAGTAATAATGAGTGTGGAAGAGAGGTGAAGAAGAGAGTACAGGCAGGATAGAGTGGGTGGAGAAGAGTGTCAGGAGTGATTTGTGACAGATGAGTACCAGTAAGAGTGAAAGGGAAGGTCTACAAGAGGGTAGTGAGACCAGCTATGTTATATGGATTGGAGACAGTGGCATTCACAAAAAGGTAGGAGTCAGAGCTTGAGGTGGCAGAGTTGAAGATGTTAAGATTTGCACTGGGTGTGACGAGGGTGGACAGGATTAGGAATAAGTATATTAGAGGATCAGCCCAGGTTGGAAGGTTTGGAGACAAAGCCAGAGAGGCAAGATTACGTTGGTTTGGACATGTGCTGAGGAGGGATGCAGAGTATATTGGGAAAAAGATGCTAAGGATGTAGCTGCCAGGTAACAGGAAAAGAGGAAGGCCTAAGATAAGGTTTATGGATGTGGTGAGAGAGGACATGCAGGTGGTTGGTGTGACAGAGCAAGATGCAGAGGACAGGAAGGAAATGGAGACAGATGATCTGTTGTGATTCTTTAGTGACTTCAATCCTCAGATCATCCCAGTGATTTTTCCAGAAAATCACAAATTTTATGAGGAACAGACCAAAAATATGTGGCAAAAATCTGGACATTCTGTGAAAATCTGTACAGTTGAGAGGTGTGTTCCTAGATCAATGTTGATAGTGTTGGGGAGGAATTAGACTTGTAGACTTCAAAACCATTGGCATATGAGCAGATAGGTATATGAGAAATGTCTATTGATAAAGACAGAAAATAGTTAAGGATGATAATACAGAGCCTTACAAACTCCTTTGTTGATGGGTTGGGGGGCTATTGGTGAGGCATTTTTGGACTTAAGTGCTTCTACAGGAAAAGAAGTCTTTAAATGTCACAGGGCTTTGGTATTCAAACCTAAGCTCCTGTGAAGTTTCATTTGTCTCTGCTAAGGAGAGAGACACACATCAGTGAATATATATGGGGCAATCATGCTCCAGCCAGCTCAAAAAACATGTTATCTTACAAGACAGTAAAGTGTATTTTTGTATGCAGGAAGATAGTTGGCCATAAACAATTTTCTCAAGGAGCTTACCCAAAATTGGAAGAATAGAAATGGGCCTGTAAAATTTGCTGATAAAGATTAGGTGGGATTTAGGCAACAGGGAAAATGATTCTTTGCTTTTGGATATTGTGCATGACATTATTAGAGAGACAGAGACTCAAAATGTCAACAATTTTGGTAGAATGTCAACAATTTTGGTAGGTAGGTGAATGAAATGAACCAGTGGTGGATGCAGCTGAAATGGGCGAATTAGTAAGGATATATTTTAGTATAAGTTGTTCTGATGAGAATCAGTTTGGGGATGTTTTAGTAGTTCTTCAGGGACTTTAGGTTTGATTGTAAATAAGTAAATAGGAGGAGTGTAAAATGGGGAATCAAAAGAGAAGTGAAAATGAGTGGATGAGGTTTGTGGAGGAGGAGGAGTAAATACTTTATTGATGCCCATGGCTGAAAATGGGTCAGAGGGGGTAACAACACTTCTGTTTTCTGATTTTGGGTTACTAGATAATTGACCTGTAATCTGATTTCATAATTTTCGGAACTGCTTTCACCAGAGGAAGGCTAAATATTTTTGAGACTCTAGTTATGAGACTTTGTGTTTCCTAATAATATTTTATTTAAACTTCTTGGTGTTATAAATTCATCACTATGTTCAGGACTAGGAATTTGTTTCCATTGCTGCCAGACAGACTTTTTAAGTTTAAATAATGATTTCAGTTTCTAAAGTACCAGCAGGTTCGATTTTATCTTGCAAAATATGAAGATTATGGAGAAGGATTTTTCTTGTAGGGAAAGTAGTAAATTATCTAAGGTTATGCACCTTCAGAGAGACCAGACCAGCAGACAGTCTGTAGCTCTGAGTAAAGATTTGATATGTTTTTAGAGCTTTTGAATAGACATGCATACAGTTTGGGGTGAGTGGTCAGTAAGAATAGGGGGGCATTTAACTTAACATTATATTTTTCTTGACAATCCTTTCATCATTTAATCATTTTATCTGTGCATTTTTAATTCCATATGTTCTAACCACAGCCACAGCTATTAATAAAGGTGGGTCCATTTTTCTTAAATCCTGTCACTTGTTTCATTCCTTCGTCTGCCACAAAATATTCTGTCTTTTATTAGAGAACCATGAAGCTCACCAAACTTACACTCTTTGACTTTATTCTGCAGGTCAGTAACATATGCATCTATATTCCCTGTAATACCACCTACTCTGATAATGAACAGATGTATAAAAAAGGGCAAGTTCTTTCTGGGCTGACAATAATTACTGAGTTTGTTTCCAAGTACTAATATCTTGTCCTTTTCTTCATCGAGGTAAGTAAAAAGTTAAATACCTTTATGGTTGCTTTCCAGCAATATCCAGAATATTGCACACTGATTCTTCTCATCTAATTTAACTGCAATGAAGAATAAATACAATTTTTGTATACAAAATGTCCAGTTTTTAGACAGGCTTCCATAGATATAATTTTCAGTTATGGTAGATATTTTGCTACTGTCTGGCACTGTGTCATGTCAGGAGGCTTATAAAGTAATACACATGATTTAAACTCCACGAGGTCTGCACTGAAACTGAATTCTCTGGAACTTCTGAGTTTCACAGACATTCACTTACTAGCAGTTAAAGATGTACACCATGCCTAATAAGAATTGTCTGTTTAATCATAAATGACCAACTAAGGGGTGGAACATTGACATAAGCAAATTTAACTTTGGAGAAATTGATATATGGAAAACGAATAGGCCATCTTACATGCATTTAAAAAGTATGACAAGTCTGTGCATGAAAATGTGAGTGATGAAACAACGTCTAGTTCTGTATTAGTAATAATAATAATAATAATAATAATAATAATAATAATAATAATGATAATAACAGGTAAAAAAAAAAGAATTTGCCAGGACCCTCATGGTAACCATAATGGCACATATCACAAACAAGCAAACATAAACTGTACCAATGCAAACATTGTGACTTCAGGAATGAAACAACGCATGAAATAAAATGTGTATGCTCTATGGAATAATAACCATTTTGCCTGCGTCTGTAAAAATGGAAATACATGTTGCAGCTAGATAGCATAATTAGAAACAAAAGAACACTGTAAAGCAGAAATGTTTGTTGGTACTTCATACTCTGGAAGCATATACTCTGAATGCAGTACTTCCTACACATGCATTCAAATAATGGTCAGAATGAATATGTCTATTCAGCTCATGTTGTGAAAGAGGGTGACAGTGAGTTTTGCTATGAACAGCTGTATATTAAAGGTAAAGTAACTGCATTTTTAGATACTAGTGCAGAGTGCAACATAATGATGGATTTCCACAATATGTTACAAGTCTGCATGCATGTTACTGTCACATTCTGGTCACAGACTCAAGCTATTGGGCAGTGCAGTTAGCCTGCATGTATATAAAAATAAATAGTATAAAGTCTGTTGTCTAAGAGTGTTGCATTTCTAGCTCAGCTAAACCAGTCAACCAAACAAAGAAAATTCATGCAGTTTAAATGAAAAAAAAAATAACATAATTTTTGTTGCACAAAACATAATAAAAATTAATTTTATAGCCAGCATGTGAAGTTAGTTGAAAATGAAGACATTGATAAACAGGCTGTCAGACGATTCTGTGAGAACATGTGAGAAAGACTGCAGAACACTCAGAGAGGCAGTCAAGTAGAATATTTAAATAATGAAGAGATGTATGGTGTTATCAATACCATTCTAGTCTGAGAAGCTACAAAGCAAGAACATGGCAGATGATTAATCAAGTTACTGGACATGCTATGGTTTCATGGTTTGGAAACCCATAGAGTCAAATACAAGAAGCATGCTGTGTCTCCTCTTTGAAATATATATGACAAGTGTAGTGACAGAAAATGGGTTTTAGTCAGATGCTGATTAGATTAAATCTACTTTACATTTATAAGCACCTACTTGCTATCATCTGTGATGCAGCTCTTAGGAATAGTACAGCATCTGTATAATTTTGTGATTCACTATTTAAAAATGAAAGTCCTATAAAAAAAAAAGCTGTCAAGAGTGTAATGGAGTATGCTGCTGGTCAACAGATCAAGAAAAAAAGTGCTGAGCTGTTGAAGCATCTAGTAACTACAGCGTCAATTCTCAAATACTATATGATACTACTTTCAAACCTGCAAGGTGGAAATATGTTCTCTGAATGTAATACAAGTTACGCATGCATTTCATAGTGAGAAATGGTGACAGATGATATAACAGCCCAACTCCATTTAAAGTGATGATGAAAAACAAGATTTTTTGCAGAAGACAAAGACTCATAAAAAAGTTCTATATACTTTCTTATAGCATATACACAAAATACAGTAAAAACTTTCTAGGAGTGGACAGGGAATGAGGAAGGAAGAAAGATGACATACATCACACCAAATGTACAGACACAGAGATTCCTGGATTTTGTAAATACAAACTCCCGTGAAGAGATTGTCAATACACCAGCCAGGGGTACAAATATACTGGATCTGGTCCTCACTAATATGGGAGAGTGCTACACACCCCCTAGTGTAATGTCTTCTCTGGTAAGGTCAGACCACAAAATGGTCTTATTTGAAGTAAAAATAAAACCTGGAGGATTTCTTTGAGAAGGTCACCAAACCAACGGATGAGGGAAAAATGATTCACACTGCCTACCTTTACCTGGCCAAGGCATTTGACACAATGTCCCAATTGGGCATCATTGACAAACTCAATAGGTTAGATACAAACCCTCATGTCACACTGTGGATAGCCAGCTGGCTCAAAAACAGGACCCAGGAAGGTAGAATTGGGGGCCCACCTCTATATAGAGGCCAGTCACAAGTGGAGCCCTTCAGGAATCAGTCCTGGGACCAGTCCTTTTTGGCTTTTACTTCTGTGAAGTCAAGGCCAATTTCAATGGCCTATTGCTGACTAAATTTGCAGATGATTGCAAATTAGGAGCTATCATTAAATCCCCCACTGACATAAATGTTCTCCAGGAAAGGCTAATGGAGACAAATAACTGGTGTGAGAGCCATAGTCTAAAACTAAATGCCAAGAAATGCATAACATTATCCTTTGCAAAGTCATCTATCCCTGGTAACTATTGTATTGATGATACACCTCTAAGAGTTGACCCAGTAGTCAATGACTTGGGGGGACACACAGGCAGTAATCTAGCATTTGACCATCACATGTTTACAGTAGTGAGGAAATCATTCTATGTTGTTCAACTTATAAACAAAGGTATGGTATCTAAGTGCAAGAAAGTCATTGTTCCACCATATTCGGCATTCATCAAACCTATCATTGAGTACAATGCCTCCTTTGGTATGTATATCCAGAAATTGGAACATCTACAGAGGTTCGTCACTAAAATAATACAGGGTGTAGGTAACATGTCCTATGCAGACTGCCTCAAGGCCTTATTCCTGTATTCTGTTTCCTATAGGCTGATGAGGGGAGATTTATGCCTGACAAACAAGGCATTGTCAGACCCCACTCTGATTGACCTCTTGCATAGCTACAAAACAAACAGAACCAGAATTACCCATTCAAAAGACTTTAAACCTTGCCTGTGATATAAGTAGGACCTGATGGAGAGACAGGTATGTATCTGAGACACTACCCCTTCTCTGGAACAGGCACCCCATCCACCTGAAGCAGAGTTCCCACCTAACCCAATTCAAGTGTATCTTGAACACCTGGATGGGGGGCAGGAAATTCATCCCTGGTTTGGCACCTATGTCGCTAATGGACACAGGCAGCCTGTAAATGGTTCATCTCCCAGGCCCTAGCTTGTAAAAGGTTCATCTCCCAAGCCCCTGCATGCATTTATCAAGGGTACCAGAACTTTTCAGAGATTTGGGATGCAAGGCTAGCCTTAAAAATGCCCTTGTGATCATTAGCCTAGTAAAGATCTATGAACCTATGAAAGAGATGGATGGACATAAGAAGATGTACAGATGTAGTAATAGATGCACAGATAGTAAGTAGGAGTATTACAGATGGATTAGCATTTTAAGTTATGACACTTTTAGTAAAGCAGGAACAATCAGCCCTTTTAATTCATACTTTTTAACCTGGGACATAATTTGGGATATGAGAAGGTTAGGAGAACTTCTG
The DNA here is from genome assembly GCF_019279795.1 of Protopterus annectens. Lineage (NCBI taxonomy): Eukaryota > Metazoa > Chordata > Ceratodontiformes > Protopteridae > Protopterus > Protopterus annectens. The sequence continues at coordinate 1,421,567,784 of NC_056743.1, forward strand.
TCATAAGAAGGCATACCTACTGCTTATGCATCTAGAGCTCTGACAGATGCTCAGATATGTTACATGTAATTGAGAAATACATTCTCATTACAGGCTTTGGATATCAAACATTCCACAATAAGTGGAGTTTGATCACAAATAACTCCAGAATGTCTTTATGAAGACTTTCAGCACATCTGCAAATGATCATAGGATCACAGGATTATAGGAGATTACTGGGCTAATGGCCCTGGGGCCCTTACAATCTTAGCCAAGAGTTTATCCCCAAAAAAGAAACTTCAGTCAGCACCTGTCACCTCTGTCAATGAGGGACACAGGTGGAACCCGTGGAACAAATCTGTGGTTTCCCATCCACTCATGAAGGTTGCGCTTGAAGAGGGTCAGTGAGGTACTTTGTTTGACATGTATGGGAAGTCTATTCCAGAGATCGGGCAGCCTCTGGGAGGTAAACCTGTCTCTCCAGCAGGTTTTGTTGATGTTGCATATTAGATTCAGGCCTTTTGAGTGGGTAATGTGTGAGGAGTTAGACTTACGGATATGGAGCATCTCTACTAGGGCAGGGTCCAAGATAGCCTTGTAGGTGAGACACAGATCACCTCTCAGTAATCTGTACAATACTGAGTAGAGTGATTTGAGCCTGTCCACGTAGGCATGTTGGAGACCATGGATTCTCTTTGTGAGGTATTTTTGTGGCCTTTCCAGTTGGTGTAGGTGTTTGGAGAGATACATACCAAATGGGGTGTTATACTGAGTTATTGCTGTAATGAGGGAGGAATACAGAGAGGTAATAATCTCTTTTTTTTCTGGAAGCAATCCCTTTACTTATGAGATGAACTGACTAAAAGACTTTTCTGACCACTGCCACTACATGATGGTTAAATGTGAGATTGTTGTCAACCTGAGTACTCAGGTCTGTCACCACAGGTTGTGTGCTTAGGGGGTTGCCATTGATGTCATAATCAGTAGGGGGCCATGATTTTGCTGAATGGTATGATAATACATTGTTTTGCATTTAACTTTAAGGCCATGACTTTGGCACCAGTCATTTGTTGCTGTGAGACCCTCTTATAGTACATTAACATTATTTAGGGAGTCAATGACAAGCATCCAACTTACAGTCGTCCACAGACTTGGTCAGCCACAGGCCTTTTGTCTTTGCCTGAACCTCTGAGAAGTAGATGCTAAATAGTAGGGGTCCCAGGACAGATCCCTGGGGATCACCAGTAGTGGCAGGTCTGTTCTTGGAGGTAGAGGCATCTATTTTGACTTTGTGGGTGCTGTCAGTGAGCCAGTTGGACACCCACCTGAGGAGATAACGATTTATGCTACGTTGTGTTAGCTTTTTGATGATGCCCAAGTGGGGGATTGTGTCAAAGGCTTTGGCCAAGTCAAGGTAAGCTGTATGTACTGACTTTCCCTCATCCAGTGCCTTGGTGACAAGTCTCAAAAAAGTCAACCAGGTTCATCAGGCAAGATCTGCCCTTGACGAATCCAAACTGGGTGGAGTCAAGTGCTTGGAGATTGCCCATGTCCTTGTTTATGAGATCCATAATAATATGTTCCATGGCTTTACAGATCAGACTTGTCAAGCTAATGGGACAATAGTTTCCAGGGTCAGTAGTTGCACCACCTTTGTGCAACGGGATGACAATGGCAGTTCTCCACTCTGCTGGAATGTAGCCTGTACTTTGGCTATGGTTGAATAGGGTGCTCAATGGCAAGGCTAGTTCTTGCTGGAGATGGTGCAGAATACAGCCTGGGATACTATCAGGTCCCATGGAAGCCATGTTCTTTGCCTTAGATAGGGCCTTTAACACTTGATCTACAGAGATGTGAGGTGCGGGACAAGTATCGGGAATGTTGAATGGGCCTTTGGGGGAGATGGGGGGGGGGGTGAAGTTTGCACTGAACCTATCTGCTAGCAGGTTGGCTAAGTCAACAGGATCAGTGCAAGTGGTACTGTTAAGCACTAAATGGAGGTTCCTGATGTAACTGAAGAAGGTTTTGTGGTTTCCCTTTGTTTCAGAGGCTAGTTTCAATTCATAATTGTTTTTGGAGGTTTTCACTAGTGATCTAACTTGCTTGTTGAGGCTGAGGAGGGAGTTTTTCCAGTTTAAAAGTTGTTCCTTTTTACCCTTGGACAACAGTTTCTTCATTTTGTTTTAAAGCCTTTTGATAGAGAATGTCCATGAGAAAGGTTTGTGTTTCCTTGAGGAGCAGGTTTTAGTTCTGTTGGGTATGGCTGAGTTCATGCAGTTGTACAGGTGCTTGTATACTGCATTGGCATACTGTTCAGCATAGTTGTCTGCATCCCCTGAGGGGGGTGGTGGTGTAAAGCTACTGATACCCTCCCTTAGGAGGTTGTAGTCAGCTTTTGAGAAGTTTTTAGCCTGGTTATGGCTGGGGGGGATTGGGTGGGATAGAAACTTTGAATGAGACCAATGATCTGATCTCACCAGGGAAGAACATACTATGGGAGTGGTGCAGTGGTCGCCCATGTTGGTGAGATCCAAGTGATGTTGATGTCATGGCAAAAGTGTGACTTGCATGTACAGTACAAACTAGGAAAGTATATACACATTGTGGATACTGTCAGCAGGGCACACTTAAGTGAATGCAAAGATGATATTTTAGAGATAGACTTATGTTGAGATCTTTTCTTTTAGAGACGAGAAAGATATTGTCCAGTTATATTAAACTTAGGTAAGACTAATATTGGAATGCAATAGCATCTTTTTATGTATACAGTTACGGAAAACTACAGAAGCTGGAATCATTTCAAAGGGTATTTATAAGAATAATACCTACTGTCTAAGATCTACGTTATTAAAACAGATGTAAGAATCTGAATATATATATATATATATATATATATATATATATATATATATATATATATACATATATATATATATATATATATATATATATATATATATATATATATATATATATATATATATATATATATATACACACACACACACTTCACTATAGATAATTTAGAAGTAAGGCTGTTTTGGCATATAAAGCTTTTAACTGTGATTTTCTAGAAGAGCTTCTAAATCTTATTTACATTCCAATCCATTAACACATAAATGCAAAGGTATTAACACTTCTATAGCTACTTTAAGTGCACTTTGAAATGGAACTGTATTACATAGATTATTTTAAAAAATCTGGGACAGCCACCATACAGTGTCAGGACCTCAATAAAAATTGTATTGTTTATATAAAATTTGGATGTTTGGCTCGGTAACAATGTATATAAACCACATTTTAAGGAGTCAGTGTTCTTTGTACAGCCTTTGGACCATTGAGCACTGGATATATGAACAAATGGAAAGCACGGCCAAAAATGGTGTCTCTCTCATGGAAGAAAACAAGCAGCCAGTAAAACTCTGAAGTAATTAAAAGTCACTTTTTCAAATAAAAACACAGTAAAAACCACTTTAAACACTTTTCTGTTCCAAAAAAGTAAAAGAAATACAGTTTCAAATACTTTAAACAACTTTTAAACTGACAGGAAAAAAGAGTGCTCTCATTTAAAAGACCAATGCAATCTAGTGACAGTCCATTAAAAAGCAAATTCCTACCTTTGAAATAATTTTGTTGAACAGGAAGGAGTTGTAAAACTCATTTTTGAAATCGATTTTTTTCCAATGGGAACTTATCTGCCCAGCAAAGGAACAGCACAAGCCAACCATTGATCCTTGAAAGCCTCAGAGGAGTCTTTGGCAGCAGGAAAGCTCTGAAACATTTGGCACCCAAACCTGTCTTTTTAGTCAGCTCAGCTCAAACTGACTGACACTTTGGGCTTGTGAATGGTGCCCTGAAACTTTGGAAGCTGGCTGGCTGTTATACCCCCGACAGGATATACCCCACATAACTAGGGCTACTGCAGCAATGATTAATATGATGAACATCTTGCATGAATCATAATTATGTGTGACAAAACACAGGGGAAACAGCATGTAATGTGATGTACTGGTTGAAGATGTCTCTGTAGACTTAACAGCTGATGAACAATTGTGACACTTACAGCATGCTTAATAAAACAGACCCAAAAGAGGAACTCATACCACATAATGTACCTCCACTGTCATGGCTAAATTTGGGAATAGACTCATGTTATTACAAGACTCTTTATTTCAAGACTGTACTGATTACTGCTAAAAGTATTTTGTAGTGCAAATGAAAGATGCTACTGTTTAGTTAGTGACTGAAGTCTTGAGGTCTGCATTCCGAAGGCATAGGATACTAGAACAGGTTGTACCTTACAATGGAGCACAGTCTGCTAGGTATCAGTATCAAGATTTTTCAAAGCAATTAGAATTCACCCATACTGTGTCAAGGACACAATAAGCATAGTGGCATTGATAGACAGACAGTCCAAGCTATGACTAACAGTTTAAATGAGTGTAAATATTCCGTGCAACGTGGAATCTGTTGACTCCATAAAGGTTGTATAAAGATTGATAGAAAATGTGATATTTTTGCAGGTGTATCTATAAATGCTTTCCGAATGCACAGTAATGGCTAAAGTATAGGAATGATTTCACAGTGGTTGTCACAGGAACTAGCTAATCACATAGACTTGCTTATCAGTCATCTCAGTAGAAAAGAGAGTAGCTTGGAAAGCTAAATTCAGAAAGAGTTCATCAGTGAGTTGAAAGGAAGAGCTGGAATCAAGGACTGAGACAGAGCTCAGTCAGGGCTAATCTGTGGAATATAAATGGTGGACTGTGATGGTGGAATTGCCTGATTTTGGAGCTAAGAGTGAGGCCTACAGCCTTGGAGTGAACTACAGGAGTTCCTGAGCTTGGAGCTGAGAGTGGAGCCTACAAGAGAGGTCTACAGCCTGGGATCATCTTGCTAGTTGTGGGATAGCTTGTATCCTGAAAGGAGTTTTGTGTGGACTGCTTAACTATTGTGAATGTACTGTTTATTTTGTGTTTGCAGAGCCAAGTAATCTACTATTTTAGTTTGAAAGTTTAACAAATCTGAGATTTTGTGTATGTCCTGCCTAACCTGACAAATAAAATCTGTGAGACTAAGCCACAAAGCTTGTTATGGGCAGAAGGCTGACATCTGAAATTCCTACATCATGCCCACTACTGGTCCTTTTCAGTATGCAGTCAGGTAACATTATACCTGTCACAGGTCTAATAGCAGAACTAAAGCTTTTTTTGCACAATAAAACTGTCAAACTCTTAAAGGAAGCAGAAGAGTCAGAATTAAACACAAATTTGGTATTGGCCACATAATCCTAATGTAAACTACAATAACTGGTCATTTCAGTTTTCTGTATCATACAAGGCCCAAGAAGACAGCATGTATATCTACAGAAGAAATAAAAGTTATCTTCAATAACTCTTATACTAACAGTTACACCAAGAGACACTGAAAACAAATCAAGGCTCAGAAAGGGACTTGCTGAAGTCTTCTGAAGCTACTTCTGCTGCAGTACCAAATCCTGAATCAAATTCTGATACGTCAAGCTCACAACAAGAGCTAACCGGGTCTTTGCTCAACGCTTCTTCTAATGTGAGTGTGGCAATCCAGGTGAATGACTGTAGTGCATTCTCCAGTGACTGTAAACATTCATGTTGTGGCTGCCTGCCTCACAGAGACTCTGTACAGGTATCAGGACTATAATACATTTTTTGAATGTGTGATAAAGGAGCATGCTGATTAGACTTCTAAAATGAGAAAAAAAAATAACCTTGTTATAGTCAAGTTTGTATATATATATATATACACTCAATATTACAAACTTGTTATTGCAAGGCTCTTCTGTATGAATTTCACTGTTACTAGGGAGGCTTGTGCTATCACATAAACAACAGCTACCACAGAATGGTTTCTAAAGCCTACTGATGGCTTTGAAAGCTGCAACGTATGTTGCACTACCATACAGTAGCAAAAAATAAAACATCCTTTAAAGTTGTTGGTTGACTAGCACAGTCCCTTACATCTGGCCTATGTTTGGTAGAACGGGATGGGGTATAGCTTCTAAAGCTGTTGACTCTATGCATTCCTACCTTTCTTATTAACTGGTAATACACCAGGCATCTAAAACTCCCTAGATATTACAAAAAATTATGATTGGGTCTCCAATAATAACTTCAGTTTGTTATTTGTCCTCTTTAGGTGAATTTCTTGGAATCTGTTTATTGAACACATAACAAACTGCCTGTGGTTGGTCAGCTGATCCTAATCCACTATATCATGGCTATTCAAGACACATAATTAGATGTCAGATACTGTAGTTAGTACATGATGTGTATAATTATGTATACATCATTTGCATGAAGTTGTCAATCTTTCAGCGAAAGGGGGATTTCACAGTATATGCAATGGGTGTAGTACATTTTTGAGGCAGTACCTTAAGTGAGTGTGACCGTGTGACTTTGGGGTTTAGGGTTGTTGGTCTTCCATACACTCTTGGAGTTCAAGTAGCCTCTGGGTGCTTCTCATGCTCAGCTATCCTGAAACTGTATATTTAATTAACCATCAGGCAGATCCGACAGCTTTTACTGCACTAAGAATCTAAAAGAATGATGATTCTTGGAGCCTTGATGATTTACAATTTTGGGTGCTATACAAATGGACTGATGTGCTGGCAGGTTCAATAATAAATTAGTTTATGATTCCTTACAGGCTAGGCAGTACCATGTGAATTGAAACAACTATTGTGCACCTTATCCACAAGGATTAATTAAAGTAACACATGATGCAACAGGCAACTCAGTCTGACTTGTGGCTGGGAAGCATTGAAAATGTTAAAGAAGGCTGTGAAATTTATTTTTTGAATTAAGTTTGGGAGATAGATATCAACATAACTTTATAAAAGAGATGTCGTGTCCTTACGTGATGCAGTTCATAGTAGATGGAGGACCATGAGGAAGGGACAGTATACTTGTGTTCTGGGTTTCAGTAGTGTTTGGGACAAATGCCTCACAGAGGTCTTAGAGAGGTGTGCTTCAGGCTGAGGGAGGTAAACTGGATTAAGATCTGGCTTTATAAAAAGGAGCAAATGGATATTATGAGAATTTTGCAAAACAGAGTCATCAGAAATTATTGTAAAAGAATATAGTGTGCCATATGGAAATAAACACAATTAGGACTAGAACAAACAGAAAAACATCTTATTTTATTGTATGGGATAATTTACAAAATTTGTTAAAAAAATTTTAATTTCAATAGCATGGTATTTTAGTTTAATTAATTGATCTGATTGTAGTGGATGTCTTTGTAAATACTTTAGTTGTTTTGTTGAATATTATAATAATACCTATTTTTAATTACTTGTATAAAATTGTTATGATATTTCTCTTATATGTTAAAACAATAAACCTGTTTTGAAAAAAGAAATTATTGTAAAAGATTTTAAGTTCAATTTCTTTTCTAGGAGTAGCTATTTTATGTGGCAGCAAGTAAGTGTAACATAAAAGTAGGACAATACTAAGCTTTAGCAGATATGCTGCTGGCATCAAATGGTTAAACAAGTAACAATAATAAAATAAATTGATAGTACATTGCCCTGATTGCAGTCTCTTTGTTTTTTTTTTTTTTAAAGGCTGAGGGTGGCTTCTGACAGGCAATGATATATGCATTTCTGATTCTGATCATGTTAGCAATATCTGTAGCAGGGAAACAAAAGAAATTTATTTCACAATTCTGCTGAATACAGGGGATTCAAATGTTACTGTGTGCACGTGTGTGTGTGTGTGTGTGTGTGTGTGTGTGTGTGTGTGTTTCTTTTAAGGCTGAGGGTGGCTTCTGACAGGCAATGATATATGCATTTCTGATTCTGATCATGTTAGCAATATCTGTAGCAGGGAAACAAAAGAAATTTCAAAACTGCAGTTGATTGCAAATTTCACAATTCTGCTGAATACAGGGGATTCAAATGTTACTGTGTGCACGTGTGAGTGTGTGTGTGTGAGTATGTCTGTTTGTAGGAGGGTGCAGGCATTATTCTTTGCACTGAATTGCATTGACTTGGAGGTAAGAATAATTATACAGGAATGCAAGGGCAAAGCCATCTGCATGGGGATGGTATAAAGTAAAAACAGGTACTAAAAGTTAGTTTCTACTCTGCTGAAGCCACTTTGTTCAAAACAGCTGTCTTCACAATTCCAACATTTATAAGGCAGTGCCGTATTGCAGCAGGTTCTACCCTCTGACATGCTCCCCTGCCTAGTGCTGGTGACTTACAGACATGTAATTGTAATACCTGCATTCACATCACAGTTACTTGAGCAGATGGGCTCAAGTTGAGTGGATATCTGTGTATGTGTGTGTGTGTGTGTGTGTGTGTGTGTGTGTGTGTGTGTGTGTATCTATATATATTTGTGTGTGTGTATCTATATATATATATAGTGTGTGTGTGTATTTATGTATGTGTGTGTGTTTGTGCATGTTTTCTAGTTTACTGCTCTGTATAGCGAGTTATATATGCTCACTTAGTGATTTTTGCGTGGACTGAGCAAGGAGTTACTCATAAAATGCATGTAAGTAACTACTCTTTCAGTAAGCATAAATGATCACAAAGTAAGAAAAATAAAATAAGGGGAGTATGGATGGTGCAAGGGTCATGCTCCCCTGTAAAAAATACATTTACTTGTACTGGTGAAGATCTGGTTTATGCTAATTACTGGCATTTGCTGAGACCAGGCAGACCTTTTGGTATTAATGATTACTACAACTATTTGTTCTCCAAATGCTGTCTGACAGGAAATCCATATATATTCTACCCTCAGTGTCAAAAAAAGATTATTTATACTGGTAGGGTGCGTCATTTTCTTGCCGATTCTTACACTACTCATTCTGATTCAATAATGTGGTTTTATCTATCTAACTGCAAGTTTCTGCTGGGGGTTTTGGGTGAATTAAGCTCAACAGTTATTCTCTTCAATCTCTTTTAGTTCTGTGACTCTCATCCACAGCACCCTCCCCAATCGTCTCCAGCTGTGTCAATAAAAAAGTGTGGGTCAGTCTTTGAGTGCTGCTGTAATTTTCACAGCAGCTGTAAAAAGCCTGAGTTCAATGAGCCCTGCTATTTATGTATTTGTTCAGTGTTCGTGCGACAGTGGAAAGAAGCACCAGACAACTTTATTTTTAGCTAACCCCTTCTCCAAGGGGATGGGAACACATGAAAATAATTTGACACTGAATTAGTTTAAATTGTCAGTGGTACTTTCTACTTGCGGCTAGCTAGGGAAAAATTGGACTTGACTCTGGGAAGACTTTCTTTATCTATTTGAAAACTGCCATGGGATTTTTACATTAACTGAGCTATCATCAGAAGAGGCAAATGGGATGTCATTTTAGTGTTTCTTTCAAAAGTGGCATTTCATGAACCTAGTAATCTCACTGTTTGCTACACCACATCAGTGAAAACAGCTGTTCCACACAATATTTGACCCATATCTTGCTGCAGTTAGAAGGTAAAAAGTGTGCTCTTCTCTTCCACTGCTAAATATGGAGCCACTTATTAGCTGCAACTGTGCCAGATCATCTTTTTGTTTTTTTAAATACATCGTTACTGCATTGCTTAAATAAGAATATTTTCTTTGGCAGGTGATTATAGTCCATGGACTTACTGTCTCAGCCTTATATACTCTGCAGATATATTTGCAAAGCGTACTCAGTAGATCAAGAGTTCAGTGTGCTAGAAACTAAGGATTTATGCAGGTTTTACGTACGACAACATTGCTTTTCCCTGATATACTTGGCTGTATGTATTAATGAATAAATAAATGCATACATAAATAAAAAAGTCATGGCCTCAAGCTAAATACCACAAAATGCATAGTCATCCCATTTGGGAAAAACAAAACACCCACAAATTATCACATAGGTGGCAGCCCCCTTAATACAGAAGAGGTAATTAGAGATTTGGGGACTCTGGTAGATCTCTCCTTTGACAATCATATTGCCAAAGTAGTTAGGAAATCCTTCTATGTGGTCCATCTAATTACTAAAGGGTTCGCATCTAGAAATAAAGAGGTTATAGTGCCCCTCTACTCGTCACTCATCAGACCCATCATAGAGTACAATGCCCCATTTGGGATCAACCTCACAAGACACTTCCAACAGCTGGAGAGACCACAAAAGTACCTCACCAAGAGGATTACTGGCCTCAAACATATGTCCTATGCAGCCCGACTGAAAAAAAAACAGCTGTACTCAGTGGCATATCGCTTACTCAGAGGTGATCTCTGCCTGACTTATAAAGCCATGTCCAACTCAGAATTGATGGACATGCTCCACATAAAGAAATCCAAGTCACTGCAAGCCACGTGCTCTAGTGAGCTAAACCTCGCCACAACAATAAATAGAACATGCTGGAGGGATAGATTCCTGTCACAGAGAGTCCCCATGTTTTGGAACAAAATTCCAAACTACATTAGGCAGAGCCCTTCACTAACACTCTTCAAGAGAAACCTTGATGAGTGGCTGGGTAACAGAAAATACACCCCTGGTATCACTTCATTGGCTCTGCTTGACAGTGGATCAGTTAGTTAATCAATGGGGTGGCGAAAACCGACACACTCTGGCTAGGCGTATAAATGCCCTTGGGTAGATAGCCTAGGACCTACCTATGAACCTATAACCTATGAACCTATATGTAAATATTTATCAACCTCGGTTTGTAATTGTATCTTGCATTGTTTATACAAACTCAGTGGTACTTTTCTGTGGGTCATGCCAATCCCTCACTACCTTAAGGTGGACTTCCCTATACTTTGTCAAGAGTAGAGTCAATGAGGCCCCCATCTGGATAAGTTCAACTAATCGATACCGAACTCCCCAATTACTATCATCCTTAGGAAACCATTACCAGTGTGCTGTTTCAATTGTGTGTGCTAGCAGCAATTGCTTTCTTTTCTTTCTTTTTTTTTTTTTTTGTGATTTGTCTTTGTTCCATGGTTGTGTTACTACATAGTTGGTATGTATAGGTTGGGTGGTGTGAGGGGCTTGTCCCCCACATAGGATACAAAATGTTGTCAAGATGAAGGTTTGGCTGGTTGTTTTCATGTGGCTGAATCTTTGTTAACTTGTAAATTGACCAATCATGGCTGAATTCTACCACAAAGCATGTGTCTTTCACAGACTGCCTCATTTCGGCCTTGCGACTTTATTTCTCACGGCCTTTCTCACACCTTTGTCAGAAAAATGAGCTGAATGGTAAAAAGATGAATTCATGTAAACCTAGCGAATTGATGCTGAACATTAACTGCTAGCTTGATTTCATTTGTATTAAATCTTATTATATGTTGTTGAAGTAAAGTCGATATACAAGTAATTACTGCCTGCAAAAAAATATTTCCTGCGATTTGCTCTGTAGAATATCATCAAGAGATTTATACAGGACTCTGTAACTGAATTCAAATATCTAACTTCCCAAAGTAACGGAAGGGGCCACTGACAACAGAGAAAGGCGCTAAATGTTGTAACATACTCTGGGTGTGAATCACATATGTACAAATGCCACTGAGTATGAAATTGTACTCTTTCAACTCAGGTCATTTATGGGAATATTCTTGGTAGATTTACTACAATTAGCACATAAGCTTATTGCAGTGGATTGGCTGAGATACTAGCAAGTTTTTTCAATGGTCCAGTAAGGTCAGATAGGCTGTAGTGGTCTGACTGTGACATAGTTGTGTTTCTTGTAATAGGGAAGTAATGATCAATGTGAATTTACGAGTCAGGTGAATAGGTTACTCAGTCAGAGGTAGCTGCCTTCCTCTGAGCTAGTAGAGTTTTCTTGTATTTCTTGCACTGGGCCAGTTATTATCCACATAGGTATGATGCACTGATTTGTTTGCAACTGTTGAATTTACTATATTGCAGTAGATAAGTTGCAACCCTGAAAGACTTGTTGTGGTCATTAACTATTTATGATTCAGACAGATAGAAGTGTGTTAATGTGGTCTAGCGCTGACCCAGGTGAAGTTACTGCAAGGTCTAGCTGTAGATAAGTAGATTTAATGTAACAGCTTCAGTGGCTTTCTACTACTGGCAGACTGTGGCAGTGGCCCATATACATTTAGTCTGAATATTAGACATCTGGATTGTTGCAGCAGGCAGATTGTGAACCAGCTAGATTTGTTTCAGTATACTATTTGTGATATAATAAATAAATTACAGTTGCCAGGTTTTTACTAGGCTTGACTTGTTGCATTGTACAGGTAATGACCCAGGTTGACCCATTGCATCATGCAAGTTATAACCCAGGTTGGTCTATTGTCATTGTCAGGTTGTAACAGTAGAAAAACTGTGATCCAGATAAATGTATTAGATTTGTCAGGCTGTGATACAGGTAGTGTGACTGGATGCCATAGGCAGATTTTTTGTAGTGATGAGTTACAAGTGAGATGGATTTCTTAACAGTGGATTTGCTGTGACAAAGCAGGTTTGATATCTTGGTTCTGTTGCTATCCAGGTAAATTTGTAACAAAGAGACAGTTGCATGCCAAGTAAATTTGTTATGTGGAAAGATGTGATCCACATTGCCTGTGCTGGGCAGGTTATAATCTAGGTATATTTTCTGCTGTGGTTCATCTGTGATGTTGCATGAGTATATTGAAGTGGTCAGCCTGTGACCAGGTAGATTTACTGCAGTGAGCTCCAGTGAACATTGCAGAATACTGAACCCAGTGTAAGTGCTGATCTAAAGTTGTACTGATGTGATTACTCACAGCTGAGTGGTTCTTTCCAACCACTTCTGACTTTTTTCACAGTTTAGGTAAGTGCAGTTACATGAGCAAAGTTCATTGTTGCAGCAACTTCTCAGCTCAGTAAATTATCACTCTTACATCACTCAGGCACTCCTGCAATCTGAATATTTATTAATTTATTTGTTTGTTTTTGTTTACTGGGGTAGTGTGCTGATCAGTAACCCAGTTCAAGTGCAACTTGGACAACTGGAAGGGAAAACGGAAATTCATCCTTGGTTTGGCCCCTATGTTTCTAATGGACACAGGTAACCTATGAATGGTTCATCTCCCAGGCCCCTGCTTACACTTATCAAGGGTATCAGAACTTGTCAGAGACTTGGGGTGCATGGATAGGTTAAAAAGGCCCTTGTGGTCATTAGCCTAGTAAACACCTATGAACATATGAACCTATGAATATTGACCAATTTCAGGCTCTGTGTGGATATTAACCAATTTCAAGTTCAGCTGGGGTAAATTTCACATACACAATCACAGGCATGTTGGCTCTGCTACCAAAATGCTTTTAACTGGTTAAAATGAGTGGCAGAAGCAGTTGTAGCTGTAGTTACAATTCACATAGCTTCCTAAACAGCCACCTGCTGTGCTCTCAATAAGTATTTGCACAGGGGTATTTGTTGCCTTGAACCAGTTGTGATCTAGGTGAGGAATTTGGTCGGCAAAGTGTAATTAAACTGTGTTTGCTGCAGGGGGCAGTAGTTATCAATGTGTATTGGTGTATTGTTTGCTACAGTACACCAGTTGTGGACCAGATACATCTGATTTAGAATGCCAGTTGTGACAAAGATGTATTTGCTGTTACAGTCCAGTTTTGGCCCAGGTATCATTTCCGAAGAAAGTTGATTGTGTCTCTGCTGTATTTAGTGCCATGGATCATTTGGGATCCGAGTGCATTCATCTGCATAAGGCTAGATGTAACCTTTGTCAATTTGCTGTTTTTGTACCATTTCTGACCCTGGAGTATTGAATGCATTTGGCTCCACACTATTCCTGTGTGAAGCAGCAACGAATTCCCAAGGATGCTTAGGTTTTACTGGATGAGCCAGTCTTGTTATGTAATATACAAATGCATGACCTGACCCCCACATCTGCTACATACTGTACCAATACTTTATGCACTATTAAATATCATTTTGTTTTATCAGTCATAGCCCCTTTCACCCCTTACATTCAGCCTGGGGGAGGGGGGGTAACCTGGAGCACAATGAATGACAGAAGGGAAACTGGGCAAGAGTAGGTCACAGAATCCTTTATGAATATGCTTGTCACCAAAAACACATTCTTGTCCAAGTAAGTATGACCTTTCCCATGATGCTACAAACATGGAGCTGGTTATAATAAGCAGAAAAAAAGTAATTTCACTGAAACCAGGTGGAATAAAGCACCTGACTGAAAGACAGTAATTGCAAAAATATGTTCATCTTGCCACAAAAACAACACTGTTGTAAGGGAATAGCATTGTTCCTGGAATCTCTAACTTCCACGTATATACAACTTTGGACTTATATATATATATATATATATATATATATATATATATATATATATATATATATATATATATATATATATATATATATATATATATATATATATATATATATGGAATACATGCATTTGATCGGCCGGTAGATGGCCGATCGGAAAATGTTCAACAGTAGTTCAGCGAATTCGCATAATTGCAAACAGAATGTAAGTGAAATGCAAAATATCCCCCCCTTTTTGACCCATGGTAGTGCTTGTTTAGGTGGTAGAGCAGTCGGAAATGTCGAATTGGGTGTTTTGTTTGACATTCCGACCATTTCCCACAGTGAAATTCTGTGTTATACCTGATCGAAGAAAGATTTTTCGCTCAAATGCATGTATTCCTATATATATATATATATATATATATATATATATATATATATATATATATATATATATAGATATATATATATTTATACACACACGTAATTGTGAATTTGAGGGGAGAAGTTCCCATATGGGAGTGCAGGGGAGTAGCCTCCCTGCAAAAGACGCTGTTAGATTTTATCTTCACATTTGCATTGAATTCAGTTTGTGCATACTTCCCTTGTATATGGTTGCATTTTTTAGTCAGTTTGTTTTGGAGGATATGGGTTTTCTGTCATGAAAATAGTAGGGGATATGGGGGATTCCCCTACACATTCCACTTTCAGTGAGTGAAAGATGTGGTGAAGGGGATGCTGCAAATTCTTTGGTTGAATTAACATTGGTCATCCATAGTAGACACAGATTTACCTGTGCTATACCTAATGAATAAATTAAGGCCCTTGAAGAAACAGATATCCTTGCTGTAAGGACACAGAATATACTAGCAGAGACTATGTATGTCACACCTTGTATGTGCACCAGGAACTCCAGGTCTAACTGGTGAGGGCTAAATAAGACAAACTGGAGAGCTCCTGCAGGTTTCATCTGCCCTCAGAAATTTTAGTGCAACTAGGTACAGCGTGCTCGCAATGGATGTTATCTCTCTATCTCACATTTCTCAAGTTTTCCCAGTGATAAACTTGCAGACATATACCACTTGTAAGCTATGATATTGATCTGCAGTTGAAAGAGTAAAGCTGTATATCTGCTCCTCTTCTATCCTGACGAAGAGTCTGGCACTATGTGGAATTCAGTTGCCTCCCTCTTTACTGTCCTAATGTGGCATTCTGGGTATGATCCCATGTGCCATGCTTTTGGTCTCATATCTCACCTGTCATATATAATTTTCTATTTAGGTCTCCCCCATCTACTATGCACTATAATCTGTGCCACCCCCCCCTTTTGTTATGCTTTAATCTCACATCTTACCTATCATGCAGTATTGTGTTTGTCTCCCTATCATATAGCATTCTTTGTCCCTCATTTGTTATGTTTTTTATTTTCTCTTTCACCAGTCATGAAGCACTTTGTATCTGAGTCTCTTTCATCTATCACAAAACATTCTCTATGCCTCCATTTGTTACACTTTTATCTCACCTCTAAATTGTCATGCAGCAATTTTATGCTTGTGTAAAAAACTCATAAACTTGTTTCTAGCTACAGTCTTAGATTTATCCTAGTGCTACAGCGTCAGTATTGTGGTGTGAATTTAGTTTGCAGATGAACAAATATCTGGGTATGTAGGCAGTGCCTGCATAAATTGTCTCATTAGAAGTTAAGATTGTCATATGGATCACCTGAGACTGACAGTAAAATCAAGGCAACCAAAGCAGCAGTGAAAAATGCAGACTCTGCAGTATGGTCAGAGAAGATGGTACTGGATGACTGTTTCCATAGCAACTCCTGCAACTGAGCAACAGAACTTGTTTCCTGTATAAGATGCTATGGTATGTGACTAAGGAATAGATCAGAGAAAGTAAACAAAAATGTCAGCAATCATTTTGTGATGACTGTGTGTCAGATAATGAATCTTGTTTGCATAATATATAATATAATTAGGTAAGGTGGATTTTTTTTACAACAACCCATTAACTGAGAAAGTCATGTCACTCTAACCACAAATATACTATGCTCCAATGACTGGCCATAGCTGGCACAAAAATGTGTAAATGAAAATGTCTCACTGTGATAACAGCTCACAAAAATGGTGAGTCTATAAACCCTGCAAATACTTCATGCATTTCATTGTCCAGTCGTTCTCTAAATGTTCCTTACTAAGAACTAAATCCTACTTCTTCCAGATTGGCACACTGTTTATCTGACAGACACCAAAGCAGAAATTATGAGTTATGCTAAAATCTCAAGGAACAAGAGATTAAATAATATATTCTGGAGAACTGGACTGACATTATGAACATGATGATAGGGCTCTGTCAGTGAATCGACCAAAACAGTTCCCACAATCTCACAATTACAGTACTGCAAAAAGGAGTACACATCATGCTATTGGCTTTCAGAGACCACAAGGGGGCGGAGATCAGTGACAACCTACAGACCAAAGGTCAGTCGAAAGGCATCCACTGACATGGGGGGGGCAAGCCCAAAAGTAAATCAACCACAAACAACTAAGTCTTTCCTATTTAAAGCTACATGTATTAAGTTTATACTTTGATCACTGTACGTTGCAAGTGTGCAAGCTGAATGGAAGACATCTTTTTAAGTGTAACTTCAAATTTAAATACATAGCAAGAGCAAACAGCATATGTAGCACATAGCACATATAGTTTATATTTATAATATTGTGGTATACATATTGATTTTAACATTTTCCATTCTTTATTGATATTTCTGTTATTTTTAATGTATAAGATATATATAAGATATATAAGATAATTTCAGTAAATACATGTTTCTTTTCTAGGGCTGATCCATGAGCACTGCCTGGTTAAGTGGTTTAATAAGAATTACACAGTTTGCAAGTAGACAGTGATGGGAATCAGACCCCTGATTATGAGGAATGCTCATTAGCAGTTAAAGGCCTTAACTCTGTGCGCTAAACTACCAGATAAAACAGCCTGGTATCTATACCTATGTAGATACATATTATATATATATATATATATATATATATATATATATATATATATATATATATATATATATCAGAGCTGCACTGAATATGGGGTTAACACTATTCAGATGAATACGAATAGTTGTTTTAGTCAAGTCATGAGGTAAACTAAACACTACAAGAAAATAAACAGCATGTCAAGTTTTGCAAACTGTTATGTGCTGTGTTCTGCTGTCTGTGCACTATGATGAGGACTAAAACTAAGAAATTGTACATATATTTAACTCACCACAAAACCAAAAGACAAATGTAAGGTAAAAAACCACAATGGAGCCACGACCAAATAGCTGTCAAAGCTTTTTACTGATGTTGCCAAATAGCTGTCAAAGCTTTTTACTGATGTACATTTAACTCAGGAATGCTGCATTAGCTTTCAAAAATACCAATCGTCCCATGTTGTCTACATTAAGACAGTTTCTTGTTTCATTGAAGGTATCACCAGCTGTACTAAAAGACGTTCACTTGGCATGCTTGTAGGTGGTGCAGAAAGGTAGCGCTTAGCCGTATGACACAATGTTGGAAATCTGGACATGTTCATTTTACACCAATTCAGTGGGCCAGAGTCTCTCGGAACACAGGGCTCTGTCAGAAAGTTGTTCAGTTCTGTTTCTATGGTGACAGAATTATCGCTGTTCACTGCCCATACAGGCTGCAACTGATGCCAAGATGACTAAAAGTCTTCTGCTGTTGTCTTTGTCTTTTTTGTTGGTGGTTGTTCATTCAGTTCAGTCACTTCAGAAACAACTTCAGATGGCTGATTTTTAGGCTGAATTGCAGGCATAGATGATGTTGGCTGACACAGTAATGTTGCGGTGACAATGTCTGTTTTGGATTTTACCTGTTGCATAGGTGTCAAGAAGTGCAGCTTGAAGCGTGGATCCAAGCCAGCCAAAACTGTGTAAATGCCATTTTCATACAAGTCAGAATATCTTCTTGTTAAGGATGTTATCAGTTTGCTGACTGTCTTTTTGATTCTCTTAACAGTTACATCTTTCTGTAGATATAAAACAGCCTGAGCAGCTGGTAGGATCATTGAAAAACAGGAATTGTTGCAGTTTATTTCATGCATTACTTGTTCAAATGGCCGAAGAATTGCAACATTTCTTGATGCTAAAACCCACTGGCTTGTCATCAGGGACAGCGCCTTGCTGGATTTGTCATCACATTCAGCAATGTACGCAGACAAAGCTCTCTTTTGCTCCAACAACCGATCCAACATCTGATACGTTGAATTCCACCTGTTGACAACGTCCTGATGAAGCTGATATTTTGCCGCACCGAGTTCCTCTTGGATGGTGTGAATTCATGAGGTAGCACTTGAAGAGTGTCAAAAAATGTCCACATTTTTCTGTGACAGTGTTATCAAGTCAGCAACAGCTGGCTGTGTCAGAATCACATCATTCAGAGCCAGCTGCAGAGTGTGGCCAAAACAACTGACACTGGGCAAATTTGCATCGCTTAACGCTTTGACCATGTTGGTGCCTCCATCAAGTAAGACCAGGTGGACGCATTCTTTGTCAATAATCCAGTGATTCACCATGTCAAGTAGAGCATCAGCTAGTCAAGACCCAGTGTGCTGTCCATCAAATTTTTGACATGGAAGGATGGCAGATCTGCGTACAAATGTGTCATCAATCTAATGTGCAGTTAAGCTCATGAAAGATTCTGTTGTTGTCTGTGCCATCCATGTGCCTGTGGTTAGACAGAGAAATCGTGCTTCTCTGATAGGAGTCTGGACATGGCCCCGCACTGTGTTGTACATCTCTGGTATGATTTTTTCAGTGAAGTATTTGTGGCTTGGTAGCACGTATCTAGGCTTAAGTACACCAATCAATTCATTAAAGCCTCTATCATCAACAATTGAGTATGGCTGGATGTCAATGGCAATCATTTTTGCGATGGCACAATGTATTTTGTTCACCTCAGGACTATCAATGGACCATGGTTTTTTTTCTTGCCAATCATGTCACTCAGTGTTTGCTGAACCCTGCCAGTCTGCTGTGTGTCAGATGTCAAATTTGCTGTTGGTTCTTTCTTCTTGTTAATGACCTCTTTGCATTCGTCAGGATGCTTCTAGGACAAATTATTATTTAGTGGAGATGTAAATGACTTTGCTGATCCACCTCTGCAAGAGATGACTGCTTTTCACAACTGGCACATTGCTTTTGTTTCGTCATCACATATCTTGAAATAATTCCAAATTGGACTTCGCTTATCCATCACTGAACTACGCAAATGTACTTTAAATCTTCACTTACAACTTACAAGTATAATACCATCATATGAAATAGGCTACAAGCACAGTGTCAATAGTATGCTGATGACTGCAGAAAGATGGCATGTCCTGTATGTGAGTAAGCCTACTGGTGCAACCACAGCCTAGCATGCACAGGCATAAGAGATCTATCATGATGCTACCTCCTTTCAGTATTGATCGTGTGCGCACCCGATACAGGATCTACAAAGTTGATTTGATGAACAGCCGCTTGATGTGTGTATCCCATTGATTCCACGTTAAGGTATGCTGCCCACCCATCAGAAATAATAGTGGTACCTAGGTTATTTAATTAGAATATTTTATAAATGTATGCCTGGTAAAATCCATTTCCTAATAAGACTACATAAAGTGTCAGTATCACATCTTGGCACTAGTGTTAATCTTATTCTTTTTGGGCCTTCATTGTTTCTCTCAACAGTACCAAATACCCATACAGGGATTACAGCTCTGCCAGCTTCAAATTTGCGATGACCAAACCAAACCTCATATACTTAAATGATATATCCAAGGCCTCCCATATAAAATTCATTCTCTGTGGACTTTTTATAGATATAAAATGTACATATTTCTCGGCAATAACTGTAGCAATCAATCCAGGTCCCTAATAAACAGTGGATATAAAAAGTCTACACACCCCTGTTAAAATGCCAGGTTTTGTGATATAAAAAAATGAGACCACAATAAATCATTTCAAAACTTTTCCCACTTTTAATGTGACCCACAACCTATACAATTCAATTGAAAAACAAACAAATCTGTTAGGGGGAAAAATATAAAAAATAAAAACGTACTTTAAGCTGCTTGCATAAGTGTGCGGACCCTTAAACTAATACTTTGTTGAAGCACCTTTTCATTTAATTACAGCATTCAGTCTTCCTGGGTACACACCTGTCATTAATTAAAGAGACTCTGATTAACCCCAAATAAAGTTCAGCTGTCCTAGTAGGAGTTTCCTGACATTTACTCAGTTGCCTGCTACAGCAAAAGCCATGATTCGCAGAGAGCTTGCAAGGCATCAAAGGGATCTCATTGTTGAAAGGTATCAGTCAGGAGAAGGGTACAAAAAAGTTTCCACAGCATTGGATATACCATGCAACACAGTGAAGACAGTCATCAAAAAGTAGAGAAAATATGGGACAGCAGTGATTTTGCAAAGAACTGGACGTCCTTCCAAATTTGATGAAAAGACAAGACAAAAACTGGTCAGGGAGGCTGCCAAGAGACCTACAGCAACACTGAAGGAGCTGCAGGAATTTCTGGCAAGTACTGGTTGTGTACTACATGTGACAACAATCTCCCTTATTCTCCATATGTCTGGACTATGAGGTAGGGTTGCAAGACGGAAGCCTTTTCTTACACAGAAAAACATCCAGGCCCGGCTAAAATTTAAAAAACAATACATCAAGTCTCCCAAAAGGATGTGGGAAAATCTGCTATGGTGTGATTAGACCAATGCTGAACCTTTTGGCTACAATTCCAAAAGGTATGTCTGGCACAAAAACAACACTTTGTATCACCAAAAGAATATCATCCCCACGGTGAAGCATGGTGGTGGCAGTATCATGCTTTGGGGTTGCTTTTCTTCAACTAGAACTGGGGAATTATGAACAGTTCCAAATGCCAGTCACTTTTGGCCCAAAACCTTCAGGCATCTGCTAGAAAGATGAAGATGAAGAGGAATTTTACCTTTCAGCATGACAATGATCCCAAGCATACATCCAAATCAACAAAAGAATGGCTTCACCAGAAGAAAATTAAATAAGACTGAATGCTGTAATTAAATCAAAAGGTGCTTCAACAGAGTATTAGTTTTAAGGGTGTGCACACTTATGCAACCAGCTTATTGTACATTTTTTATTTTTTATATTTTTTCCCCTAACACATTTGTTTGTTTTTCAATTGAATTGTACAGGTTCTAGGTCACATTAAAGGTGGGAAAAGTTTTAAAATGATTTATTGTGGTCTCATATTTATATCACAAAAACTTGGCATTTTAACAGGGTTGCGTACACTTTTTATATCCACTGTATTAAAAATTAATAATAGTGAGAAAATGAATTAACTAGAAGAATAGGCAGCCCCATCCAAATTAAACTCTAGTTTACTTTGTAGAATCCTATTGTAAAACAAAAAACAAATTTCCAAAATCTATATTAGATTAAAAGAGTTTTAAATGCTTTTTGATATGTATTTTAAACCAAACAATAGTGAAGAAGGCATAACGAATTACGTGATGATGAGTTTGAAAAAAATGAATTTCTTATTATAAAAAATTTCTGAGGACACACACTGTTTTTGCATTGCCATATTTTATCATCTTTTAATGTTGAATTGCGAATAATAGAGCAATCAATTCTGCAGTAAATGCAGATCATATTTCTTGCCATTAAATCATTTTTGAAACAAAAACATATGGCTTGCTCACTATTTTTTGTATGTTGTTGTAAAAATACATATTATTAATGTTTACTTAGACACGTTAATGGGGAGGTGGGGGTTGCAGCCTGTCCCTTATAGTAAAAATTTACCAGAACAACTAGGTTACAGACGATCCCAGCAATTGACATGGACCATGCACAATGCCACTGACGTAAGTCATATTACAGCTACAGACTGATTTGGCTGTAGATAAGGACAGCATGTGACCACTATTCATATTTGGTCTGAGCGCACTATTCGGCCCGCTTTTGGCATTGAAGTGAATACGAAGCGAATATTTGGTACAGCCCTAATATATAATACGTGCACATATATATATATATATATATATATATATATATATATATATATATATACATATTTATATATATATATATATATATATATATATATATATTTATATATTTTTTTATGTATAATTTTATATATATATATATATATATATGTAGATATAAATACAAATAGATAGATGTGTGTGTGTGTGTGTGTGTGTGTGTGTGTGTGTGTGTGTGTGTGTGTGTGTGTGTGTGTGTGTGTAGAAATAGCATATGTGAACGAATGTCATTCTTACCAAATGTATTCTGTGATGAGTAAATTTATTGTATGAAATATATTTTGAAAAGAATAAGCAGGAGACACTGTTTTTGTGAGATCATGGACTACCACAAATAGGGGAATTTTTCCTTTTCTTCAGTACTGAGAGATCTCAGATTTGATATAATTAAGTTAGGGGGTAGGGCTTGCCCTTCCCTGGCAAAGACACTCGTCTTAATGTTTTCAGTGAATTTATTTGTCAGTAATTTTTTTAGTGAATGTGTGTGTGTGTGTGTGTGTGTGTGTGTGTGTGTGTGTGTGTGTGTGTGTGTGCATGCGTGTGTGTGTCTATAATATATATACTATTTTTGGACCTGCTGCTTGTCTTCCCTGCTCAGTTACTTCTTAAGGTTTACAAAATATTGCGCCCATCCATACCATTCAAGCTTTTAGCATAAGACTTCTTTTAAAGTTGCACTGTACAGTAGCTTTATTGTGCTGTCTAAGACTGGATATAAAGCTCAGCAAGTTTTAAATGATCTAATACAGAGTGGGATGCTAGTGGAGAGTGTTATCTCGGTAATACTTTGCTACTGGTATGTAGTTTCTACTTGGGAATGGAGATATTTAACCTGGACACAGACATGATGGATATTCTGCTGCATGTCTTGAGTGAGCAAGTGGCAGCAGGTGCTGGCCAATGACTAGTACTAAGCAGTTTGTTCAGGACACTACAGGTAAATAGTGTGGCACTTTCCATTATGGTTAAACAGACAAAGTTGTTGAGAAAGAGGTAGCAGTGTTTCTTTTTGGAGGGGGGCAGAATAAATCTTCACATTTTATTTAGAAGCATTTTGTGTTTTAAGACCTGTTCATTGGTGTTTCAACAGTGAGAATATTCATTTGTAGAAATAATCTATCCATCCATCCACAACCCCTTTTTCCACATTTCTGTACATAGGGTTGGGGTGTTACTTCAAAAGTGACAATCATCCAGAGCCAAGCTTTACATTGCCGACTGGCTAGTCCTTCCATGGTAGTTCTTTCACACACATACTGACACGCACACCCACACCTATGGCCAATTTAGAGTATCCAATCCACTTACTGCATAGGTTCATAGGAAGTTACTAAGCTAATAGCCCTAAGGCCTTCACAAACCTAGCCATGTTATACCTGTGTTCCCTAATTAACCTTGGTTAGATGGTCATTATTCACGGAGAGCGAGTTTATGATCAGCACTGACTGCCCCTGTCTATGAGGGGCATAGGTGCCACCCTGGGGGTGAATTTGCAGTCTCCCACCCAATTGTTTAGGTTGTACTTGAATAGGGATTTTGAGAAGTGTTAAGAGAAAAAGTTTTAAAACACATTATTATTATTTGTCTCTTTCTCCCATCTAGCAAAATGAATATGCTATTTGCTGAAGTGTTGGTAAGAAAAGGTCATTGAACCATGTTTATTAAAGATGGGCTTTATCTATGATAGATGTAGTTTGCTTATGAACTTGAATAACACCTGCTTTCTATACTTCTGAATAAGAGTTAATTTACTGAGGCAGGCTCTGGAAAATTCCAGCTACCACTGTGGTATTGAGGTAAACGTTCTACACTAACTGTGGTTTTGAGGTAAACATTCTACACTAGCTGTGGTTTTGAGGTAAAGCATTCTTTTCTGAGGTAAATTGTGATCCTAGATGTTTTTCATAGCCAACTGTCAAATGTAACAAAAGCTATTTTGGCTAGTAACAGGAAAGTATAAAAGTTGATGTCAGTAACCAAGCTGATCAGATTGAGATCATCTTGGCCAACATGTTGCTGTAATCTGGTTAGCAGTTAATAAAGGAAATTTTCATCACCTGATGCAGATGTGACTCGCTTGAATTTTTTCTTCTGGCATTTTGGTCCTTCGGACCGGAAACCTCTACGAAGATATGGATCAGACTGACAGAGAGACCGAAAAACCTGCGCAGGTGAGGGTTTCTCATCTTAAGATTCCCTCGACGGAAAGCCCTCCGACTGATTTGTCATTGGAAAGACGCCGGCCGCTCTCTGATCCCTATCTGAGGGAAGGTTTCCGAACCAAAAGGGGAAACGGAGTCTCATCTGGTTCAGGTAGGATGAAAATACCTTTTTTTCTTTTAATTTAATTTAACCTTGTCGACAGGGGTTTTATTTTTAGTTAAGGGTTTTATTTTTAGTTAAGGGTGGGTAGGAATAATTATTAAGATTATTTTGTTAGGATTACCTGTTATTTTGTTAGGATCCCCGTTAAGATAGCCCCGTTTTGTAATAAGCCCTGTAAAAATAATTTTGATGCAGTCCAAAAATATACAGTCCTAAAAATAAGAAATGCAGTCCTAAAATATACAGTCCTAAAATAAGAACTCTAGGAAAACATGGGTTCAAGTTGCTGCAAGTGTGAGAGTGATGTCTGTTTAAATGTTGATGCTAAGTATATGAAAAGTTTAAACAAAAATAATGTTAAATTTTTGAGAAGTGGAAGTTAAAATATGATTTTGATGGTACACTGAATAAGAATGCCTGTGCAAAATTGGTTAGAGATTTGAAAAAGGATGCAGGAACTAGAACTAAAAAGCAAAGACAATTGTGATTTCCCCAAGCACAAAAATGGTTAGAAGAAGCAAATAAATGAGCTATAAAAGAAAAACAGTGTCAGGAAAAAGTAAATAAAATAAATCAAAAGGGATCACTGGTGACAAGTGGAAAAGTAGCTTTATTTTTAGATAAGGAGGATGAGCATACAGTTTGTGCAGTACAAAGGCAGGCAACTGCCCCACCGTATGGTGAAATTGCTGCTGACATACTGGGGGAACCTCCTCAATATCAGTCTGAAGATGTGGGATCTGTACAGCAGGGTGGGTTATTAGCTGCTCAAGGAAATGTTGTGACCCCTCCAATTTACCCACAAATTCCCGTAGTACCTAAAGTTGCTTTGCAACAGGTAGACCAACCTATGCAGTTAAGGTCAGGGCCAGCAGGGCAAGGACGTTGGGCTTTTAAACTTTCTGACCATTCAGAAGCTCTTCCCTTAATACAAGTTGCAAACCCACAAGCAGGAGATGTTGGACAAGAACCAACTATGTTAGTTTATAGTCCCTGGGCTGGAGAGGATATAAAACAAGCTACAGATGGTATTACTCATCCCAAGGTTAATTTTCAAAAGTTTTCTGAGGACATAGTTGGTAGGCGTTTAAGTTATCATCTAAATGGTTTAGAAGTAGAACAAGTAGTGCAACAAATCTTAGGTCCAGATTGGCACTTAGTTTGTGGTACTTGGACATATAAGGCAGATGAAGGCACTACATTAAAGCATAATTCTGGGGTGTTAGACACACGAGTCACTGATCTGTTAAAGAGAATTTCTGATAAGTGGCGTCCAAGAGCAGATTGGACAGTAATAAATCAGTGCATCCAAAATGATGATGAATCTGTAGATCATTATATTGTAAGACTGACAGAAGTGTTCAATAACCATTGTGGAATGATGATTCCACAGGATCAGACTAATGATAGTCCATATGAACAGCAATTGAAAAATGCTTTTCTTAAAGGTTGTAAGGCTCCAATACATAGTTTTATAACTAAGCACACGGTAGATCACAGAACATGTAGACTGCAACCTTTGTTTGAATATGCATGGCATGCTGAGTGACATTTTAATCTAAAAAAGAAAAAGAAAGTACAAGTGTTGGCAGTAGGGGATGATGGTGGGATATTCCTAGTACAGGACCAAAGGGGGCAAGGGCACCGTGGTGGCGTAAAAAAATGTGGGGGCCCACAATGGGACACGTTAAATGAACCGGGTGGACATTCAGCCTATAGGGAAAGGTTAAAATGTGGAGAATGTTTTAAATGCGGTAGACGTGGGCACTTCGCTGCCGACTATGAAGAGTGGCAACATCCCCCACAGCTTACGAACAAGGGCTCCGCATGACTATATGATAGTAAAGAAAGGCACCATCTTCATTATGGGGATAGTGAAGAGGCAGACACTCTCTACGAAGAATGTCAGAAACACTCTAATGGAAGGGCGGGATTGTGACCGTGAAGTCATAAACCTGGTAAATTTGGGTATTGCTATGCATCTAGATCAGAAACCCATGATAGATTTTTTTGGTTGATGGACAAAAAGTGGAGTTTTTATGTGATTCAGGTGCATCGCGTACACTTTTGGGTTCAGCAGTTCTGCCTCCGAACTGCGAAACAGATGAGTTTGTCCTTGTAAAAGCGGCAAACGGGAAAATTTATAAGGAACCGCTGTCTCTTCCTCTACTGTTCACAGATCCGCAAACAAACCAAACTGTTTGGTGTAGGGTAATTATATCAAAAATTTGTCCAGTTAATTTGCTAGGAAGAGATTTGATGCATGTGTTTGGAATAGCGGCAATTCCCACACCTAAAGGTATTGAGGCAAAAAGGTTAGTGGTTGGCTTAGTAGTACAGGGAGTACAAGACTTGCTTTACTGGTATAGCCTAGACTTGATTTCAGATGGCCCGGGGAGGGTTGATACAGAGTTGATCAATCTAGCCCTAAGTAAATCTAGGAGCGGGTCACCACAGGTTGCGGTGCACTTAAATTGTACTATGTTCTATAAGGCCCTTGGTCTGGATAACTTGATTTCAGACGGCCCGGGGAGGGTTGATACAGAGTTGATCAATCTAGCTCTAAGTAAATCTAGGAGCGGGTCACCGCAGGTTGCGGCGCACTTACATTGTACGATGTTCTATAAGGCCCTTGGTCCGGATAAAGAATTTGAAAAAGAATTCTTTAAGCACAAGTGTGCAAGGATAATTTTGAATGATATGTTTTGGGATACGCAAGGTAATACAGTAGTAACCTGTACTTTGACTAAGGAAATGAGTTGTTTATATCGCTCAATTTATAGCCCACATATCTCAGTTACTAAAGCAGTGGGGGCACATTGGGTAGATTTGGCGAAAAAGGTAACGATTTGGAACACAATGTCTGAAAGTCAGTTAAAAGATCAACAGATCCAGGTACAAAGATTAAATTGGGTGACTTGGGCATGACCAAGTGTGCACCTCAGGAATGACAAAACAGAAATGGCATGACAAATCGTCCTAACTCAAGAGGAAGATAGTGCGTTAAGTGCCTTGCCTGTAGATTTATGGTCAAAAGATAAAGGAGATGTAGGATTAATGAAAACAGCAGGTGAAGTTTGTATAACTGCAAAGTCAGGTTTTAGACCTAGTAAGCACCAATACCCACTAAGTAAGTAAGCAGAGGAAGGAATTAAACCAGTTATTGAACAGCTAAAACAGGTAGGAATTCTTGTTGAATGCCCAGATTCACCCTGCAATACTCCGTTGTTTCCTGTAAAGAAACCGGATGGGTCATGGAGGTTGGTTCAGGATTTACAAGCAGTAAATTCAGCTGTGATCCCAAGAGCACCGGTGGTCCCTGACCCCTATACATTACTTAATGATTTACTACCTCAGCACAGATATTTTTCTGTCATAGATATAAGCAATGCTTTTTTCTCCATACCACTACACAAGGAGAGTAGATTTTGGTTTGCATTCACTTTCCAAGGTAAAAGATACACATACACCAGATTGCCACAGGGTTATTGTGAGAGTCCGACAATATTCGCACAAGAAATGGCTGTGAATTTAGCTCAGTTTGTTCCCCCAGAGGGAAGCCAGGTCCTGTTGTACGTAGATGATATTTTATTGGCCTCATCCACGCAGGAAAGTTGTAAAAGAGATACTCTTGCCCTTCTTAGTCTTTTAGCTGAGCAAGGACATAAAGTAAATAAAGAAAAGTTACAATTGTGGAAAGCACAAGTAAAGTCCTTGGGTTATTTAATCTCGCAGGAAGGTAGACAATTGGAAAATAAAAGAAAACAAGCAATTCTTGAAGCACCTATGCCTACGACTAAGCGGGAGATGATGTCATTTTTAGGTGTGACTAATTTTTGTAGAAGTTGGATTCCTAATTATGCTGAAGAAGTAGGGCCATTGACCACACTGATCTATGACACTCCCATGGCAGCTAAAAGTAATACACAGTGGACAGATAAGGCAATACAAGCATTTAATAGAATTAAGCAATTGATAGCAGGATCCTCTGTTTTGGGTTTTCCGAACTATTCTAAGTAGTTTGTACAAATGGTTGATTGTAAGGGAGGATATATGACTTCAGTTCTGGTACAGGTACATGGGGACAAACAGAGACCAATAGCTTTTTATTTCTCCAGATTAGATCCTGTTGCAAGGGCACTGCCGCATTGTGTTCAAGCTGTAGTGGCAGCCGCCATGGCAGTGCAAGCTTCAGCATCATTAGTTTTGTTCCAGCCATTAAAATTGCGAGTTCCACATTCAGTAGCTACTATACTTTTGCAAGATAAGATAACCTTTTTATCTCCTAGTCGACATTTGTCATGTATGACAGTGCTGCTGACACAGCCACATATGACCATAGAAAGATGTACTACTCTTAATCCGGCGACACTTTTACCCACTCCAGAAGAAGGTACTCCACACGTTTGTTTAGAGAGCATTCATGACAAAGTACTTCCCCGACCAGATTTAACGGATATTCCGTTGGTAGATTCTGATCTTGTTTTGTTTGTAGACGGATCAGCAAAGAAGGACACTGTAGGAAAAACACTAGTAGGGTATGCAGTCACCAAAGAAGCTGAAGTTTTGGAAGCAAAAGGATTGTCAGACATTTATTCTGTCCAAGCAGCTGAGTTAGTGGCTTTGACTCGAGCTTGTACCTTAGGGGAGGGTGGAAAAGTGACAATTTATACAGATAGTCAATATGCTTTCTCCATTGTGCATGTTTTCGCCCAACAATGGAAGAATAGGGGAATGGTTACTGCGACAGGCAAACCAATAAATCACAGAGATTTAATTTTACAGTTGTTAGATGCAGTGCAATTACCACTCCAGGTAGCGATATGTAAATGTTCCGCACATACCAATAGAAAAGATCCTGTCTCCAGGGGAAATGCCCTTGCTGATATGGCTGCAAAAAAGGCAGCTAAAGAAAATGATTTGCTTTTACATGACAATGATTTAGAGCCTGGAAAATTCTTAGACTTAGAGATACTAAAAGTAATGCAAGCATTGACAACACAGAAAGAAAAATGTCGTTGGGTGAAATATGGTATCACTCAACAGGATGGGTTGTATAGGGCATCAGATGGCAAAATGGTATTACCCTCAAACCTTTTTAGGTATGCTGCATTGGTTAGCCATGGACATGCCCATGTAGGAGTACAGACAATGGTTCAAATAGTGTCTAAGGTGTTTTGGTGTAAAGGATTTTCAACTTATGCAAAGCAATTCTGTTTATCTTGTTTATTATGTGCAAAGTATCATGCTCAGGGGGGAGTTAAAAAATCTCAGCAGGCATTCCCTACCCCTCCATATCCATTCCACACACTCTGTATGGACTTTATTGAGTTGACACCTTCAGAGGGAAAAGATTCTGTCTAGTTATAATTGATGCCTTTTCTAAGTGGGTAGAAGCTTTTCCAGTAAAGCATCCTGATGCACACACAGTAGCAAAGCTTTTGACAACAGAAATAATTCCCAGATTTGGCCTTCCAAGGTGCATTTATAGTGATAATGGGTCTCATTTTGTAAACCAGATTGTGCAGAAGTTGGGTCAAGTGTTTCAAATTGATCTCAAGTACCATTGTGCTTACCATCCGCAGTCAGCTGGATTGGTGGAGCGACACAATGGTGTCCTGGAGAGTAAACTCTGCAAACTGATGGCAGAAACGCATAGATCCTGGACTGCATGCCTTCCATTGGCACTCCTGTACATGTGAATCTCACCCTCCTACAAAGGACTTACACCATTTGAACTTTTGTTTGGGAGACCATATTACGTCCCGCAGTGGCAAGGATTGTTGCCAGCGAACGTGAGGGGGGTGAGGATCTGGCGGATTATATGAAGAAGCTGCTAAATGTCAAGTCTCTTGTAACCAATGACTCCTTTGCAGATTCCAGAAGTGAAACCTTGTTAAGCGTGGCACCCGGGGACTGGGTGTGGATCCGAATTGTGAAGAGAAAGAACTGGTCATCCCCCAGGTGGGAAGGCCCATATCAAGTACTTATCTCGACACCTACGGCTGTAAAGATCGCAGAGAGGACTTCGTGGATTCATATCACCCACTGTAAAAAACTTAAGACTTTTCCTTCTACCATTGATGTTGGTCAGACTCCATCGGACCCCTGAACGCAAAGTCTGACTACAAAGGAAGGATGGCCATATTCAACTGGTACTTGAACTGTTACGTGATGATGATTTTGGTGGTGAAAGTAAATATGTCCATACGAGAAGGAACAGTTGAGAGGAAAAAGGAATGGTGGTGCTGCAAGTGCAAACAGGTGTTACTACTATGTTCAAGGTAAAACTTTGTGAAGGAATTTTGGACTATGCTAAATGGAACAGTAATGATTTCCTGACTCTTGCAAAATACTTGTGCAATAGAGACTGTGCATCCTGGTCAAATGTTTGGTGGTCAACAAATGTGAATGGATGGGAAACAAGTGGTGCAGTGATACCAGAGAAAGATAAAAGCAGGCAACAAAGAATAAAAATTGTGCATTTCCAGGGTACTGAAGTAATTACTATAACCATCGTGTCACCACAAGAAAGTGATTCAGGAGTTTATGGAATCGGAGTGTCTCTTCCAATTGGAACTGATCCTTTGGGGACTTTCCAACTTAAAGTGCAAAGCATTAAAAATGCTACAAGTAAAGCAGATTTTGCCTTCACAGAAGAAGAGCAATTGTTACTCGAGACGGGATTCGTACACCATAATGAATGGTTATCTTGGGTTAGATATAGTACCCGAGAGGCACATCGTGAGAACTGTGTTTCTTGTGCTGAAAGTAAACAGCAATTAGCGACAGTTCCATTGATGCAAGCTGAAGGTAACCTAACGTGTCTGTTAAAATTATTCTTCAACAAAACCGAAGATAAATGCAAAGATGAAACCCAGCGTTTTCCAGTCATAAGCAAAGTTGAGAAACCGCCTGCAGCGATTTCCTATCCAGGTTCGTATATGTGCATTTCCAGAGATGGCACAGGGAAGAATTATGGCAATATGGGACAGAACTATTGCAATGTTACTGTGAATGGCAATGAGAATCCATTTCTGGAGAACCAAACTCATAGTTTAGCAGACATATGGTGGTTATGTGGAGACAACAAACTCAGATCAAGGCTTACGATTCCCTGGAGGGGAACCTGTGCACTTGCAAAGTTAATTCTGCCATTCTACATTTTCCCAGTTCCAGCAAGCAATTTAGTAAGAGAACCTGAAATAAAGCAGAAGTGGTTGAATAAGAGAAAAAGAGAGGCACCGAAGCAATCCTTTGATAGCAGTGTCTACATCGATAGCATTGGCGTACCAAGAGGCGTGCCTGATGAATACAAAGCAATAAACCAAATAGCAGCTGGTTTTGCATCCATCTTTGTCTGGATTTCAACCCAATAAGAATGTGGACTGGATCAACTACATTTACTATAACCGGCAGAGTTTTGTGAACTATACCAAAGATGCATTGAAAGGTATTGCTGAGCAACTGGAGGCCACTTCGCAGGTGGCATGGCAGAATCAAATTGCATTGGATATGCTCCTGGCCAAAGAAGGAGGAGATGTTTGGGACTTTCTGTTGTACATATATTCCGAATAACACTGCCCCTGATGGGAGCATCACTCGAGCTTTGAAAGGTTTGGAGATGTTATCCGAAGAATTGGCAAAGAACTCTGGGGTAAGTAATCCCTTTACAGACTTTCTACAAGCGTGGTTTGAAAAATGGAGTCATCTCATCAGCAGTTTCCTGGTGTCTGTCGGAGTCGCTGTGGCTATCGTGGTGGTATGTGGTTGCTGTTGTATACCCTGTATCAGAGGTCTTCTACAAAGACTGGTTGATACTGCTGTTATGAAAACAATGTACCAGCAGTTGCAACAGACTGGTGAAAGTGAATACATTGAAATGTGACTTTTGCAAATGTCTTGAAGTTTAAAAGTTTGTCTTGCAAATGAAGTAATGTATGCAAAGAAAAGCTTAAGTTTTTACCATATATTGCTGAAATAAAAAGACAAATAAAAGTGTTTTGAGGGGGGAAATGTTAAGAGAAAAAGTTTTAAAACACATTATTATTATTTGTCTCTTTCTCCCATCTAGCAAAATGAATATGCTATTTGCTGAAGTGTTGGTAAGAAAAGGTCATTGAACCATGTTTATTAAAGATGGGCTTTATCTATGATAGATGTAGTTTGCTTATGAACTTGAATAACACCTGTTTTCTATACTTCTGAATAAGAGTTAATTTACTGAGGCAGGCTCTGGAAAATTCCAGCTACCACTGTGGTTTTGAGGTAAACGTTCTACACTAACTGTGGTTTTGAGGTAAACATTCTACACTAGCTGTGGTTTTGAGGTAAAGCATTCTTTTCTGAGGTAAATTGTGATCCTAGATGTTTTTCATAGCCAACTGTCAAATGTAACAAAAGCAATTTTGGCTAGTAACAGGAAAGTATAAAAGTTGATGTCAGTAACCAAGCTGATCAGATTGAGATCATCTTGGCCAACATGTTGGTGTAATCTGGTTAGCAGTTAATAAAGGAAATTTTTATCACCTGAGGCAGATGTGACTCGCTTAAATTTTTTCTTCTGACAAGAAGCTCTGCTTCATCTGAATTGGGAGTTTATTCCAGAGGAGTGTCAATCTCTGGGAGATACAGCTGTTTCTCCAGCATGTTCTGTTAATGTCAGTGGCTAGGTTGAGATCCCTGGAGCAAATGACTCTTGTCTCATTTGATTTGTGGATGTGCAGCATTTCCATTAGGGCAGGGTTAGAGACTGCTCTGTAGGCCAGGCACAAGTCACCTCTCAACAACCTGTAGGATACAGAGTACAGTGACAGGAGTTTCAGCATTTCAATGTAGGTTATGTTTTGGAGGCCCTGAATTTTCTTGATGAGAAATCTGTGGTTTCTCCAGCTGCTGCTGGTATCTAGTGAGGTACATTAAGAGGGAGCATTGTACTCTATTAGTGGTCTGATGAGGGTTGAGTACAGAGGAGTCATAACATCCTTAGTCTTGCATGCAATGCCCTTACTTATGAGATATGCAATGTAGAAGGCTTTCCTTACCACTGTGGACACATGGTGATCGAAGTTTAGATTGCTGAGGAAGGTGCTGTCAATATTGTAATTTGCAGGGAACTTCCTCTTTGCCAAAGGGGATAAAAATGCACTTTTTTGCATTTACTTTTAGTCCATGGCTTTGGCAGCAATCATTTGCCTGTGTTAGCCCTGGTTGTAATATGTTAACATCATATGGGGACTCAATGATTGTGCCCAGTTTGCAATAAGCCACAGGCCATCTACTTTTGCCTGGATGTCTGAGAAATAGATTCCAAACAGTAGAGGGCCCAGCAGAGATGCTTGTGGTACACCACTGGTAACTGGTCTACCGGTAGAGGTAGAATCCACAAGTTTGACAGTATGCATTCTGCTGGTGAGCCAGTAGGCTACCCATCTAGTGATGTATGGGTTAATCCCCAGATAGGAGAGTTTCTAAATGACACCTGAGTGAGGGATTGTGCCATAAGCCTTGTATAAGAAAAAATAGGCAGTATGTACTGTTTTGCCATCATCCAGGGCTTTGGTAACATTCTCGAAGAAGTCTAGTCCACCAGGTTCAATAAGCTTGATCTACCCGTAACGAAGCTGAACTGGGTTGGGTCAAGCATTTGAAGGTCGCCTATGTCCTTGTTGATAAAGTCCCTGATGATTCTTTTCATGGCCTTGCAGATAAAGCTGGTTAGGCTTATGGGTCTATACTTGCCAGGGTCAGTTGATGGATCCCTTTGTGCAAGGGGATTACTGTTGCTGTTCTCCACTCTGCTGGAACAAAAGCCAGTTCTCAGGCTAAGGGTAAAGACAGTGTCAAGTGATTCTGCTAGGTCTTGTTTTAGGTTGTTTAGTAAGCAGCCTGGGATGTTATCTGGTACTGTACAGGTCGTGTTTTTGGCCTTGGAGAGTGCGGATATAACCTGCTCTTTGGAGATACTAGGTAGAGGACTGGTGTCAGGTGTGCTTTGGGGTATGTATGTTGGGGACAGGGGGGTAAAGTTTGCACCAAATCTGTCAACTAGTAGGTTGGCAATTTCCTCAAGTTCAATATGAGAGGTACCATCCACCATAAGTTTGGCAAATAGGTGGGCTTTCCCTTTTACATTTTGGATGTAACTAAAGAATCCCTTATGATTATCTGGATGCTAATTTAGCTTTGTAACTAGCTTTAGAGGACTTTACAAGATATCTGATTTGCTTGTTCAAGCTGTGGAGGATATTCTTCTTCTTCTGCTGAATAACTTCCCTCTTGTTCTTAGATATAGTTTCTTCCTTTTATTATATAACCTATTTATACTTGAGGCTCACTAGGGTGGCCTGTTTTTTTCGGGAGGACTTGGTTTTGATCCGGTCAGGTACAGCTGACTGTGTACAGTTGTTTATGTGGTCATACATTTTATTTATGTACTCCTCTGCATAGGATTCATTGTTGGTTGTGTTAGCATGGTTTTGAAACCTTTTATAACTTTGCCTAGTAGGCTGTAGTTTGCTTTCGAGAAATTTTTCAATTTTTTTTTGCTCTTGTGGGGGTGTCAGGTCTGATCATTATTTCAAATGAGACAGATTTATTGTCTGAACTTACCAGGGAGGGTAAGATACAGGAGGTAGTGCAATGACCCCAGCCATGTTGGTAAGTACTAAGTCTAGGACATTTGAGCCCCTTGTAGGGGTGCAGACTAGCTATTCAAGGTCATTTATATTGAAAATGTCCAGGAACCTCAGGGTAAGCATGTTTGTGCTTGTGTATCTTGCCTGATCTATGGAAGGGTAATCAAAATCTCCCATGACCAAAGTTTTTGGCTGTATAGTGAATGACTCTAGCTTGTCCTGGTAGGTGGTGTGCTTTTCTTAGTTCATGTCGGGGGACCTGTAGCTAGCAATGATGTGGTAGGGTGCTTTACCTATAGTTACTTGAACCTGGAGTAGCTCAAAAGAGTCATACTGTTTAACCAGTTTCGAGAATCATTTGGCTTTAATGAAGTCTGATACACTTCCACCTTTGGTTCTTCCACACCAGTTTTGGGATATGAACATGTGGAGGCATTGTAGCCTTTCATGGCCAGGGTGTTGAAATAATTATAGACATGTGGATTTAATTTGAAACTACTTATCTTTTGTTGACCAGGTTAGTTCCACTAGGCAAGTAGCCTCTTTTCAGTGGAGACCAAAGGTGGTATTTATACTACTAGGGGAAATTCAGCCAGGGCATTAGGGAACTTCCCCAACTCTTTCTGTAAGGGGACACATTTGTGTGTGGTGAGTTTTGCTTCCTGCTTCCATTCTGTACGCGAAGGTGGCTCAGAGAATCAGGAAGGTAAATTAAGCAATAATGGGGTTCAGAAAGGAGAACAGCAAGGAGGATGGTGAATCTGGTGCTGTTATCTGAACAACGGATACATTTAAATCATCAAAAAAGGAGCTAGCGCTGAAGAAGAAGCTGAGTGATGAATTTGGTGTGTTGGAGATGGGAGAAAAGGCAGTAGAGCCTTTTCAAAGCAGTCCTGATATAGCAGATGTAGTGGATGTAGATTCAGAAAAGTTGTTCCAGCAGAAGCTGTTCATATCTGATAATACAACACAAGGTTGTATTGTTACAACCCTACAGTCGGGAGGGTTGTGGGATGATTTATTGTTGGGCACAGTCAATGAAAGTGAACTGAAGGATGGTAAGGACATGTCATGGGGAGAGATGATGGACAGGATACAGAATGAAGAAGTGCAAAAGAGTGAAGGCATCAAGGCTGAGAAAAAAATGTACACAGAAATGGTCAGAGAAGGGATGCATGGTAAGAAAGAAGAAAAAAAAGTCTGAACAAGAGAATGTTTAAAGTGCAGATTGAACAGAAGAGCGATACAGAAATGGACAAATATAAGGTATGGCACAAATTTATTAAGACACACGGAGTCAAAACAAATGAGGTAAGAGCATTTATCCATATTAATAAAGAGACTTTTTTGCCATTATTTTTGAAACTGGGCAGTTAATGGAAAGATTTATAGAAGAATATGAAAAAAAGAAAAACTATGTACCATAGAACTTATATGTGCTTAAGCCCTCTTTTAGGAAAACTAAGAAAGAAAAATAATATACAATTCTGAACTGAAGTGGAAAAAGAGACTTTAAAAAGCATTTATTATATTTATGTACTGATGTATTCAATTTGTCAAAAGTGTATGTCAATAGAGGTTTATGGACTGGGGCATGGGATTGCAATGTGATACTGAAACTAGAAAACAACATTTAATCCTGGTTAACATGTGGTACTCCCACACTCCTTTCTCAACTGATATTGAGAACATTATTAGGAGATATTGGATGGTATTGACTACTAATGCTGAGATTAGTAAATACATTCCTCCAGCCTCGATATTTATTAAGAAAAGGGACATGAATATAAAAGAAATGCTTGAGTGTCAGAAAATGGGGACTGGAACATAAAGGACCCAGAAGAAACTGGATACATATAGATGTGTTTTTTGTAACCAATGCACAAATATTTTAGAACATGATAGCCTGAACCTTCCTATCAGGAATTTTAAAATGAGGGCTAGGGAACAAGGGAGTGGTATATATTAGTATGTGCGAAAAATGTACTAGCTTCTATATAGGCAAGACGGTGAGACCCTTAAGAATACGTATATATGAACATATGTATGATGCTCTAGTACAGAGGGATACCAGTGCACTGTATAGGCATCAAAAGGAATGCAAGGATAGTAGATTAAGTTCTATATATTGGAACAAGTGAAACAGGACTTAAGGGGTGGACTATGGGAAGCCCGAATGGAATACAAAGAGTTATTCTGGCAATTGAAACTAGATGTAACAAGAAAACCAGGGTTAAATGATCATTTAAGTAACATGGAAATAATTATAGTAGGAGACTTCAATTGCAATTTAAGACACCAAAAGAAGAAGGCATATGATGTTAAACTGTAAAGGATATTATAAAATATGGACAATTAAAAATATGGAATCTAGAGACTTGGACATATAGAAGATGGAGGAAAAGAACATAAATAGATTATTTTTTGTTAGAAAGTTTAGTAATAGGTGAAAAAGGAGTATTAATGATAAGCTTTACAGACCACAGAGCAATTTGGATTATGGTTAAAGGGAATAATGATTACATAAAAATAAGGGAAATGTATAATAAGAATAAATTAACTGAAATGGGATGACAAAGGGAGAAAAGAGGTTATGACACTATGGCAAGATCATGTAGAAATGAAACAAGTTTATAAAGATTAGTCAGAATGGTGTTTAAATTTTAAACTGCAGCATAAAAAATGCTATGTGACATGGGAGAAAGAAACGTTATACATGGAAAAAATGAAATACAAGAATTTAAACAATGACATGATTGACTGTCTAGAAAAGAATGATGGTAACTTTTTATGAAGGAACAGAACTTATATGATTTCAATAAGAAAACGGCAGAATATTTATTGTACAACCAAAGATATTTCCTGAAAGGAAAAAAATAACTTGCACCGTATTTAAGTAAAATAATTAAACAGAATAATAGTGTAATGAGGGAAATTAAATATTTTTTCAGATAAAATGCATAATACACAAAAGGAGATTATGACTATAGTAAAAGAACACATTAAGACTATATTTAAAGTGCAGAGAACAAAGACATGGAAAGAATGGAAAGTATGTACATTTTCTGATGTGAAGAATAAGGATTTTGAAAAAAAAAACACAAGAATAGAGGAATTAGAACAGGTATTAAATGTAATGAATTTAGGGTCAGTGGCAGGACCAGATGGAATAGAATATAAGATGTATAAAAATATGAATATAGTGCAAAAGAAATGGTTTATAAAGGTATTAAATGAATGGATAGAAAAGGGTTTCATGTATAAAGACCTATGCAGGGGTATTATTAGGTTTATATTGAAAAAAAGGAAATACAGAATTGGAGACCAATTATGTTAAATAATACATATTTTAAGCTTTTTATGAAAATATTACACAAAAGGATAGAAGAAAAAGTAAGTAATGTAAATGAATACGTGTTTGGCATAAAAGGAAAAAAGTTCAAGATTTTTTATTAATAATCAGGGAAATAGTACATGACATAGTGCTTAGAAATGTTCAGGAGAAAGTAATGGCAGGAGATTTAAGCAAAGCATTTGACTCGATTCGCCACTTGGTATTATGGGATATGTTTGATGTATATAATTTAAGTAAGAGGCTTAAAAACATGTGCATGTCAGCATATGAGCATAATATAGTGAAGAATATGATAAATGGATGGTTGAGCGAAGATATAAAGGTAGAAAAGGTTATTAGACAAGGTTGTTCATTGAGAGGTACATTATTTGTATTAGTAATGAACGTAATATCTATGTATATGAATAAGGAAATGGATGTAATGAGCTATATTTTAAATGAAGGGACAAAAATGCCCATGTTAAATTATGCAGATGATATTATTGGTGCAACAAAGAATGAAGTAAGTATGGATACAGTGTTAAAACAAATGCAAGAAATTATTTCGGTTATTGGTTTCATATTAAATAAAGACAAAAGTCAAGGTTTAGGTTTTGAGGGAAAGATTAGTGGAATCATATTCAATAAGGATAAAATTAAGATTGTTTGGATAAACTTTGGGAAACACGAAAGTATAAATTCCACATGGGTAGAAAAAACAGAGGAAATAAAACGTGTGGTTTGGAAGTTTTTCAGGCTTTCCTTTAAAAAGAAAGTTTATTAAATAAATTCTGTATTGTCAAGGATTACTTATTTAGCTGGTGTTCTTAGTCTTTCTGTAAACTTAGAAAAAATATATATAATATAATATAATATAATATAATATAATATAATATAATATTTTCTTTTATATGGGAATCAAGGCTTGAACCCTGTGAAAATAGAGATATTGTATTTGAATAGCAAAAAAGATGGTTTAGGGTTAATAAACGCTATAGTGTTTATGTCTTCATTGAACTTATATAAAGTAATGAAATGCTTAAAAGAAAATTATGGTTCATTATTAATGAAAATATTAAGTCTAAAATATATAGCAGAACGGCTGATTTTTTTTTTTTTAGTTCAAGAAAAAGGAGGGATGTTGCAATAAAGAAATGGAAATTATCAAGACAAGATGTTATTGTGGAAAATAAATGTGAATGGAATTGATACTAAAATAAAAGTATGATAAGATTATGCAAAAATATTATAGGATATATCCTTATAAGGAATTAAACATTGAGAAAAGGAATGCTATTACTGCAAGAATGAAAGGATGTAGAACACATAAAGAAGGTCAGGATTTTTTTATGGAGACTGTCTATACAAAAATTATTAGTGAAGTTGAATATGCCATATAGAGGTATAATTGTAGGGAAATGGAAATTTGTGAACTTGTTTTTATACAATGTAAAAGGGTAAAAATGTTATGGGGAAAGAGTACAGAGAGAATATCTGAGTGACTTTAAAGACATAAGTAATTTAAATATAGATATGACTGGGTTAGGCTACTATAGAAACAAAAGGAAGAAAGAGTTTGAAAATATTGATAAAACATGTTTGCTATACTATGGTTGATCTGGAATCAGAGGGTTAAGGAGAGCATGTTCAATGAAAAATGGGACTTCACAATGATGTTGAAAAAAATAAGGTTTTTGTTGTGGAAACTAGAGTGAGGAGTCAAAAAGGTAATAAGAATGTATTTAATAGTTCTATTTCAGAAGACTGAAAAACCAAAAGACTGAATCCCAAAAGACTGAAAATTCAAAATACTGAATGATGGAATTTGTCCCTTCTCCACTGCTGTGAGATCTTGGAGTTGGTATATATAGTTAGCAGGGGGTGGGGGCACTTGCCCCTGCATTAAAAATGTGTTCAGTATTTTGAATTTTCAGTCTAATAGGTTCATAGGTTGGTACTAGGCTATTGGCCCTAGGGCCTAATAGCCATAACAATTCCCTGGCTATTTCTTCCCACAGTATTTACTTCCCTGGACCCCTGTCTAGCAGGGAGACTGATGTCTTTTGGGATTCAGTCTTTTGGTTTGTCAGTCTTCTGAAGTAGACCCACTCTATATGATGCAACAAAATGTAAAAGAAGATGCGATTTGTAGATGTGTATATATATATATATATATATATATATATATATATTATTATATATATATATATATATATATATATATATATATATATATTGTGTAAATAGTTGGAAAATGTATATATAATGTAAATAAGTTTCAATGTAAATAATTACTTTATTGGGTAAATACTTATGGATAATGTAAATAAAGAACCTCTTCTCTTTTCAGTAGGGGCTGTCAGATCTTTTATGTCCATCTGAACTACAACCAACTCAGGAAGACGGGGTCTCAGTTTAATGTTTCATCTGAAGAATGACATACTGAGGAGTACAGCACCCTCCTTATGCTGCACTGGATTGTCGGCAATCCATCTGCTTGGTGTGGGAGTAGAATCCACAGCCATCTGAAAGACAAGTAAACTAACTGTTGTGCAACTAACACTGTTTTTAAATTGTTAGCAAAAATGCTGATGGACATTTGTTAAACAAAACAAAACAGTTGCATATTGAAAACAGACATAGCAGAAGCAACAGTAAACTTCTTTACTGTTGAAGCTAACATTAATTGATAATGCATTGAAACTCACATTTATTGAAAATGCACGTGACCAGTGGCATATTAAGTATACCTTGGTCTCTGGGCTGTTTCCATATCATGGCCAGGTTTATTTGTCCCTATTTTAAAGTACACAAGGGACTATGATCAAACCTATGTACAACCAATTTACACTAGGGTTAAAGATGGCACAGATATGATTAGTGGAGTCAAAAGTTACACAGTGCAACCCTTGTCCAATGCCGTCAAGAGTAGAGAATCTAGGTTTAACAAGTATGGGGAGCAAAGATGCTCCTTTATATGTACTTATACTGAGGACAATAATCTAATACAAGATATCCTCAGGAAGAACTGGACGATGGTTATGCAGGACCAGGACCTTGCAGACATCCTAGGCAGTACCCCACAAGTCACCTTTAGAAAAGGAAAAAATTTGAAGAGCCTATTGGAACACACTAAGCATTATGAAAAGCAGGGTCAAATGTCACCTTGTGGAATGTGCCAACAATGTAAATTTATTTTAAAAACATCTAAGCTTAAAATTAGGGAAAAAGATATCACCCTAAAAGGCAAATACAATTGTTACACCCAAGGTGTTGTATATGCTGCCATGTGTTGTCAATGCCAAGCATTTTACATTGGCAAACCCAACGTAGGTTAGGCCAACGTATTTATGAATATATGTATGAGGTCAAGCAAAACAACGAGAAAAATGTTTTATATAGGCATATTAAAAGTTGTCCTCAACATAGTTTTAAATTTAGTGTGTTGCAACAAATTTCTAGTCAGTCTAGGGGTGGCCCTTGGAAAATACAACTGGAAGAGAAAGAAACCTGGTGGCAACTTTTTTTAAATGCTGGCTCTCCCCCAGGGTTGAAAGACATGATTTCAATTACTAGTA
This sequence comes from Protopterus annectens, assembly GCF_019279795.1. Classification (NCBI taxonomy): domain Eukaryota; kingdom Metazoa; phylum Chordata; order Ceratodontiformes; family Protopteridae; genus Protopterus; species Protopterus annectens. The sequence continues at coordinate 1,421,609,986 of NC_056743.1, forward strand.
AACTAAAATTAAAAGTATTTGACAGGTGACCAAGTAATATACAAACATAACTTCCCTTTTGTGTATACCTCTTTATTGCACTTAATAGTAATTTAAAGTAATTAGCTAAGCCTAGGTATGACAAAGAAGTATCAGATTCTCAATTAATTTTTCTTTGTGTTAAGTACGAGCATTGTTTCTGTCTTATTTTTAAACAATATTTATTTGGTTTAAAATAATTAATTTGTTTTACAACAAACCTTTATGGTTGTTTTTAACTTTGAAATAATAATATTTTTAATTCCTTATGGTTCAAACTTTTGTTAGGAGACTGGTTGCTGCCTTTTGGTATTTCGTTATTAATACTTAAATATGTAATTATTTAATTTACCAATTATGCTAATAGGTTCATAGGTTAGTACTAGGCTAACTGCCCTTATGGGCAATTTTAAGCCTAGTCAGTCACCCCATGTCAGAATCAAACCCTGCACCTTGTTTTTCAAAGGTAAGCACCTTAACCATTACACCAACCTCCCACCCTAATCATTGGTTGGTTAATTTATTGGGTTTAATACCTATGTATATAAGTAAGGGGGTTACATGTTTTAACTGTCTGATGAAGTTTGGTCACAGGTACCAAACGAAAGCGCTTACTTTGTGGTAAATAAAAGTTGGGTCGTGCAGCTGGTGTTCCTGGCCTCATCTGCTGGATTTGTGTTTGGTGTTTATTTTTATTCCTGGTTCTTGGTCATCCATATCATGGGCCTCTTACATATATTTTAAGAATCTGGCATAAATGCATGCATTTTTTTATTCACATTCCTGATTGTTTTACGTTTATTTCTTGTTTAATACAGCACCATTTATTAGACTGCATTTAAAATGTGCAGCTTTGAACATTTTTTCAAACAGTAAAACAAAATGTATGAAACAATAATAGCAAAAATACCCATTTCTGAACATTTCAAACAACTCCAATGACTGACATTGACTGTAATCCTCTGTGATTTACCAACGGGTTTGGCACTTAGCCAACAAGCACACACAGACACACACACACACACACACACACACACACACACACACACACACACACACACACACACACACACACACACACACAAACACACACTTTAATGCCAATGTTGTCCATTAATGTCAAAAAGTACCTGTAAAGAGAATCAATGCTGCTTGCATTCCCTTAGCAGCTATAGCTCCATCCATAATGCTAATGCTGCAGTTCATGTTAGCTTATACCGCCCAAAGGTTCTGTTTGAGTTTGTTTGCAAAATCAAATCAATTTTGCACTTTAGTTTGCATGTGTTTGTTTACTCTGCTTCATTGACTTGATCCAGCAGAAAATTCCAGCAGACACAATGCTGAGAGCAAGAAAAACTTTTCTTAAAGCAGCAGTCAGCAGTACTGAGCAAAACAGGAAAACTTTACTTATTTTTTAAAAAATGAATGTTGTGGGCAGCCACCCTTGCTGGGATCAGGCCCTAGGCAGCTGCCTAGGTTGCCTGGTGGTAGAGCTGGCCTAGGGATAGTGTAGTATACTGAGCTTCTCTATTCCATATAGTGGCAGTTTGAGCATTCATAAAAATGATTGAAGCTGCAGTATAAAATTCATCTGTTCATTACTACAGTGATCAGATAATAAAGTACACATAAAAAAATATGTTTCACTTCTCAGCTATTTCTTTTCACTTTAGTACAAAACCCAATCCCTAATTCAGTGTGTAGATCAGTATGTGTGTATATACCTTTAAGAAGCTATCCAAGGGCTGCACAAGTGTATAAATATTGAGCATTTGTAGTAAGCTGTTGAGAAGTAACTATATATGTATGTAAGGTCTGTCTGTTAACTAGTTTGTTTGTACTTTATGATGCTGCTGTCCATCCTGATGTGTTTCTATGCATTAAAGCATCTAAACAAAACACCCCGCCTGCTTGTCTTATGTGTTAGAGAAGGACGAGCAACATGGGACAAGAAATGGCGTGTCTAAAGGACATGGAATCAGAAATGGCATATCCAAGGGACATGAGTTTAAAGGTTGCTTGGGTAAAACCACTTAAGGTACTTGTTAGGAGCTGGTAAAATATATAGGAGTGAATCATCCCTAAAATGTACAAACTTCATAAAACAGGTCAGAAATGAATTTCTGGTATTAAAACTTGCTCAGCACTATTTCTTTTTACATACTATGAAACAGGGCATACAGAATGTTCTAAATGGTATTTGCATACGCCAATATGTACGATATTGATAAAAAATATTCTAATTACTACGGAAAATGTTTGAAATATAGTCCGAATTGCATAAAACGAATAAAAGAAAGGGAAACGACCACATTTTTTGCAAAGCATGTATTTTTCCTATTAAGCAAAGATATCCGCATTATCAGAAGTGTGTAAAGTGTTTGCATGTTTGTGCAGTGTTACATTAAAGCTATTTCACAGAAGTACAGCCATTACAGGGCATATTTTGCAAAATACAGCCATTTCAGAGCATATTTCGCTAAGTACAATATTTCAAAGAGTTTATTGTGCATTTGGATGTTATTACAAACTCACAGCACAGTTTGTACATAATTACAAGGGCCATATTTTCAGTGTGTTTGTGTATACTTTGTGGGCATGGCAGATGGACTTTGAAAACCCAGTGCACTTGTGTTTGACAATAACATTGCTGAGAACTGGAGAATATTTGAACAAGAATAAGACATTTTCATAAAGGCTGCATTTTCTGATAAAGATAACTGTACAAAGGCATTTATCCTGCTTAATTTTGCTGAGTCAGAAGCCATGGGAAGGGAGCATTCATTTGTGTATGCACCTGCTATCTATACAGGAGAGGAGGAAAACCATCATATTGTTGTACCAGCTGAGTCAAGAAAGGACCCTGAGTGCTTAAAACATAAATTTAGAGAAATGTGTAACCCCCAGACAAATGTTACAATGGAAAGGTACTTATTTTACACAAGGGATCAAAAGCCTGGTGAAACTTTTGCAGCATCTATAACTGACTTGAGAAATAAGGCTAAAACATGCAGATTTGGGGATTTAAGAGAAGAGCTGATAAAAGACAGACTTTTTTTAATCTTTTGGGTTTCTAAAACCATGATGGGATTGGACCCCATTCCTAAGTCAAAGTATAATTAAAGTTCATGAAATTAGTATTGTTTCAGTCTTTGATGTCAGCCAGAACTACCCAGTAATGTCTCCTTCTGCAGTTCATACAGAGTCACATGTATTGGTAGCATATCTGAATACAATTGTTGATTCTTTTTTTATAAGGCTCGCTGCTCCTACTACTGTTGGAACCATCTGGGTATCTTTCTTCCACATGGCTCTCATTTCTGCCTGCAAATCCTGATATTTTATGACTCTGTGTCTCTCTGTTCACAGGACACTTGTATGTGGTATTAAAGATGATGCTGTGAGAAAGATTGTGGTTCATGGCACTGATTTAACTTTGAATAAGGCCATTGAGATTTGTCAGATATATGAGTTCGCAAAAAAGCACACAAATATGCTTACAGATGAGAATAGCTCTAGAAGGCACAATGACAAAGTTCAGGTTGATAGTATGCAGCATGTAGTTAAAGGAAACAGGCCCAAGAACATGGCAGCAACTGTAACCTCTGCAGCACTCACTGGTAAACCCCGAGCTTTCTAGCAAATTACAGAGTTTGCACAGTCTCAGTGAAGCATAAGAGTGAGCCAGCAAACTCAAAGCATGGGCCCCAACCTAGTTTCATTGCCAACTGTCGTAACTGTGGTGGAAGCCATGAATCTTAAAAGGAAAAATATTTAGGTTTTGGTCATCATGCCACAAATGCAATAGCTGGAATCATTTCAAAAGGTTTTGTAGATCAAAAGGCTCACATTATTTTATTAAATGGGAACATTTTAAGAAAAGGGTTAATCAAATGGAGAGCTGCAACCCTACTCTGTATGTGGATAGTGTGACAGTACTTCATGAAACAGTTACTGCAGTAGATTTAAGGGCAAAGAATGAAGTATTTTGTACTGTTCAGATAAATGGCAAACCCGAAGAGTTCAAAGTAGATACAGGTTCTAAGTGCAATGTTATATCAGCAGAAACATTTGCTAGAGTGTGTCATGGTGAAAGGCTTGATTTGGCAAGGAGGGTGAAGTTTGTTGCTTATGATGGTGAAGAAATTCAAACTGAAGGCTTAGTAGTGCTTTCATGTTACTCTGCTGGAAGAAGTTACGATCTGTTATTTTATGTGGTCAAGAGACACGTCCAGTCATTATTAGGGCTCAGAGACAGTATGAAAATGGGACTGCATTCATTTAATAAGGAAGTCCACCAGATTAGCTTAAAAGACCACTAATCTAATTTCGCCCAGTACATTTTTTCTACCTATGCTGATCTTTTCGAAGATAAACTAGGCAAATTTCCAGTTGTGTCCTCAATGATGTTAGACCTAGAGGTCAGTCCAATTATCAGGCCAGCACGTAAAGTTCCAATAGCCATGCAGGACAGAGTCAAAGCCGAGCTAGATAAAATGGTGCAACAAGATGTAATTTGTCCAGTTACAACTCCAACTGAAATGGGTATCTTCCATGGTGGTAGCTCACAAGAAAAGCTCAGATGACATTAGAATATGCATTGATCCACAAGATTTGAATAAAGCATTAAAAAGACCTCATCGACCAATGCACACAATCAAAGAAGTTACAGCCTTAATGCCAAGTGCCACTGTTTTTTCTGTTTTAGATGCAAAGAGTTCATTTTGGCAAATTTTGCTTGACAAGAAATCATCATTGCTAACTACTTTCAGTACTCCATTTGGCAGGCACAGATTTTTAAGAATGCTGTTTGGGATAAATTCTGCAAGTGAAGTCTTTCAATGAGCAATGGAGCAAAGGTTTTCTGGGTATTCTTATGCTATTACAGTAGATGACATATGGTAGGAGGTTGTGATAAAGCAGGGCATGACAGAAACCTCAGAAAAGTTGTGGAAAGGACAAGTCAAGTGAATCTTAACCTCAATCCACACAAATGCAAGTTCAGGCTACAAGAAGTTACTTATGATGGTAATTTATTTACCAGTACAGACTTACGACCGGATCCTTCAAAACAAACAGCCATTCTTGAAATGCCAGCACCAGACAATCTTCAAGCCCTGCAACATTTTCTTGGCATGATCAACTACCTTGGCAAATTCTTTCCAGACGAGCCAACTATCAGCGCAGCTTAGAGAGCTGACATGTAAAGATGTATCCTGGTCCGGGTTAGAGCAACACCAAAGAGCATTTGAAGTCATGAAACAGAGAATTGCTAGTCCACCAACTCTCAGATACAATGATATTCACAAGCCAGTTACACTTTCCTGTGGTGCTTCAAAATTTGGTCTTGGTGCAGTCATTCTACAAGAGGATCAACCTGTTGTTTATGCACTGAGAGCTCTTACCCAAACTGAGATGCAGTATGCCCAGATTGAGAAAGAGCTTTTGGCAATTGTGTTTGCATGTTCAAAGTCCCATGATTATGTTTATGGTATACCTATCCAGATCAAAACCATTAGTCACTCTCTTGAGAAAGTCTATGTATTCAGCTCCAGCCAGATTGCTATGTATGATGCTGAGATTGCAAAAATACAATTTTAATCCTGTCTACAAGAAAGGCAAACTTCTTTATCTTGCTGATACATTATCCAGATTGCCCAGAAATACCACAGAACTACATGAGAAAGAGACCCTTGATTTTGCAGTCATGGAAGTGAGAATTTTTTCTTCCACACGTCTTAATGAGTTGAGATATCACACAGCCTCAGATCCAGTTTTACAGAGGCTCATCCACTTTATCAATCAAGGTTGGCCATCAAAGCAATCTAGTTTACCTCAAGAAGTGCAACCTTATTTTCCATACAGAGATGAGATTTTGACTGACAAAGGTATCATTATGAAAGGTCCAAGAGTAATTGTTCCAAAATCCTTGCAACCAGACTACATTACTATCTTGCGTTGTGGCCACCCAGGAGTCAATTCTACCAAAAGAAGGGCAAGAGAACTAGTATTTTGGTCTTCTATGTCACAAGACATTGAGAAAGCACTTTTATCTTGTTCAGTGTGTAATAGTACAAAGCCACATCAACAGAAGGAACCACTTCAGCTTAATCAGATTCCGGAAATATCTTGGTTGACAGTAGCCTCAAATATTTTCGAGTGAAATAGTCAACATTATTTGGTGTTAATAGACTCTTATTCCAACTGGTTCAAGATTGACCTACTTCCTAATCTAGTATCCAGTACTGTCAAGATGAAACGTCATTTTGCAGTCCATGGTAGTCCACACAAAGTTATTTCTGACAATGGGACGCAGTTTACATGCCAACAGTTCAAAAGATTTGCTGAAGAATGGGACTTTACTCATGCCATAAGTAGTCCAGAGGGGTCTATATTACATAATCAAACTTTTAAAAGTTTGGACATCATATGGTTGACACCATATGATCAAACTTTTAAAAGTTTGAAAATGTAATAAAAAATCTACCTGAGCACCCACCACACCCCAGCTCTTTAAATATACCAAGTCCGAGATTACACTACAGTGCAGAAAATGGAAATCTTCCCATTCTGCATTGTATGGAGATCTCCGCTGAAACGTTCAAACTTTTAAAAGTTCGATCATATGGTGTCGACCATATGACGTTCGAACTTTTAAGAGTTTAACAATGTGATATAGACCCAGCCTGAGTACCCGCAGTCAAATGGTTTGGCAGATAGTGCAGTTTAATGTGCAAAATAGTTACCTGAGAAGTCAAAATGAGATAATAGTGATGTTTTCCTCAATCTCTTGAATCTCAGAAATGTTCCTTGTGATAAACATCTTGGTTCACCTGCTCAGAGACTTTTGTTGAGACAAACCAGAACCACATTACCAATCAGAAGTCAATTGGTTCCATGTGTCAAGAATAACAGGTTAAGTGAAAGTCAGTCTGTTGAACAAGTGCCTAACCCAGTAGTCCTGCTATGATAAAACCAACAAACCACTCAGTCCATTACAAGAAGGAGAAGTAGTGAGGCTGCAGATGTTCAAAGGTTATGATTGGACTGGTGTAGTGAAGAATATTGGTCCAAAGCCAAGATCATATATTGTGGAATCACAAGGAGCAGTTTTTAGATGGAATTGGAAGCATTTGAGACTGGTGTCCAAGCTTATACCACAGCATGTAGCCTGTGAGAAAGACTCTTTATCTCAGAGTGAGTTGTTTGGTGTTCCAGTTCCAGAGGAAATTCCAGAGGACATTTTGTGATGAATCCAGAAGTTCCTGATATGAATTGTGCACTGCAGACTGTCCCTGTTGCTAAATTTGGTTCAGATTGTTATGTTACGAGATATGGTCGCATATATAGACCCTGTAGCAGATACGAAGGAACTTGGACATGAACATTGTGTTTTGTTTGTAATGTATATAGTAATGCAAGTCTAGCTCTGATATTGCTTTTACAAAGGGCAATCTTTTTAAGATGGAGGATGTAGATCAATATGTGTGTGTATATACCTTTAAGACGCTATTCAAGGGCTTGCACAAATGTATAAATACTGAGCATGTGCAAGTCTGACTGCCATTTTGTAGTAAGTGGTTGAGATGTAAGCATATATGTATGTAAGTTCTGTCTTTTAACTAGCTCATTCGTACTTTATGATGCTGCTGTCGATCCTAATGTGTTTCTATGTATTAAAGCATCTAAATAAACCCCCCACCTGCTTGTCTTATGTGTTAGACATGGACGAGCAACACAGTGTAAGAAAAACTATCTCTTCCTAACAAGTAACAAAAACCTGGAAAAAAAATACAATGAAATCCTGGTCCCTAAAAGAAAAAAAAACTGACCACCCAAGTCTCATGTCACAGTAAGCAGCCTAAAAGTGAAACCCATAAAAAAATAAAAAAGCAAATGCAAATTTCATTTATAAAACAGTAATATATGTAAATGCAGGAAATTACCCACCCCTCTCCTATTTAATATAATTAATGCCAGCTGTGAATACAATACAAGAAAAACAGTAAATAAATTAAACTTCCCACATTTAAAAGCAACACATACAAATCAATCACTCACTGAATAAATAAATAAATAAAATAAAGCTCCTTAGATTTAAACATAACACATACTTGAAAAATCCAGTAACCATATGAGTAGTACAGCCAATGCACTAATGCAGAGGCCATTTTTTGCTTGAAGACATCCATTTACATGGCAGACTGACTGAAAATTCCTACTTGATTCCCCAAGCACCATAACATGACCATTTCACTTAACATGCCACTTATGACCCAAATGCTAAACACCCACATTAATGATCTCACCTACTGGACTGCAACTAATGGAAAAAAGCTCTTATAAAATAATACAGATGTACTCACTCGAATAAAAACACAGATAACCTTACTCCTCCTACCCTTCCTCACCTGCTGGAAAACCTGAACTAAAACTAATATCTAAAAATACTAAAACATGGACACCCTCACAAAACTATACTCTACACAATTGCAAACATAAATTAATAACAAAGAAAATCAAAAACTATCAAAACTTTACCAAACCCCCATCAAAAGAAAAAAAGTTTGGGCATATAGCCCATGAGTTGAGGCTTGAACTTGGCCTGCTTTTTACTGGTTGGGTTGGGGCAGTTCTGTGTTGCTTCCACCTTTTCAGCCTGTATTTTTAATACCTTTCTTGCTAATTAGATATCACAAATCAAAAACCTCTGTCATACATAACTTGCACTTGGCCTGGTTAGCAGTTAGGCTAGCTTGACATAAGGAATCCAAGATGACTTCAACTTTATTTATTTACTTATTGCTATTTGGTTAACTGGGGTAATCCAATGGAGCTGTTAGTTCCTTCAGAGGAATCTCTGGAAAAAGAGCTTCAACATTAACAGTTCTAAAACAATGACAATTGGATTGAAATTCTACATAAAATACAGTATAGTAAGGCTGGAACTTTAAAATGCTATCTTACAGTATTATAACGGTATATTTACAATTTATTCATTTAGGTGGAAGTGAAAGTGTGAGAAGTGAAAAGGATATAAGACATAAAGGGCAGACGACAGTGTTTAGTGGTAGGTTGAGGAGAAAAAATATAAAGCTGAAGTGACAGAAGTGAACAGAAAAAGAGGCATAGGAGGGCAGATGATTTAGAGTGCTTGATGAATGCTGGGGGATGAAAATATGAAGGAAGAATGGGGAGAGGTAGTAAAGTGACTTAGAAACAAGAATGGAGAGGTTGACTGAAAGTGGGTGAAAAGCAGAGAAGATGGTTTTCCAAATCATCTAAAAATAGCATCACATATCCAAGCAGGCTGCTGCATCCATGATATGGGGGGGGGGGTTAGGAATTTTGTGTACTAGCCTCTGACTGTTGCAGGTGCTCTCTTTTGACCAATAAAATACAATTCTATCGTGGAAGTGTTTGTCCAGAATATAATATGCATTTTTTATGCTTCTGGGGCTAGTGGAATTTGCCAAAAGTTTTTTGATAGGTCCAGGGTGGAAAGAAACCTAGCCTTGTCTAGCCTTTCACTTGGGATATGAGGTATGAATAAAAGTTCAAAATCCCATTCATCTTTCTGAAGTCATTGCAAAAACCTTACAGACCCATCAGATTTGGAAAACAGTACTATAGGACTTATTCTACTCAATTTGTGATTATTCTATGATGCAAAGTTTAAACATTTTCTGTACCTCTTCCCCGATTACTTGGTGTTGAGATGTGTAGTTTCAAATGTGCTTTTTCACCAGATACGGTATCTATATTGTGATGGATTAAAATGGTTCAGGCAGGCAGCTCACAAAATATTTCCTTATTCCTAAGTATGAATTCCTTCACCTCTTGTGGATTAAACTAGTACAAGCAGGCATCTCAGAAAATATTTCCTTATTCCTGAGTATGAATTCATTCGCCTCTTGTTACTGAGACACTGACATTGTCTCCTTTGTTTTGCCTTCATGGCATACTATGGGAGTCTTAACTTCTCCTGCAAACATAGTTACTATAGAAACTTTGTTTTTTTCTAAGAAAATTTAGATGTTATAACTGCTCTAGTTTCCTTATTTCCTGGTTGTCACACCTTATAATTCACTTCGCTTGCTTTTTCTACAGTTTTAAATCTGAGCACTAACAAAAGTACTTTGTCTCCTAGTTTGAATTCTGTGAAGTTGAGGCAAGTATTTCTGATAGATGCTCTCAGTTGTGTTTCTTGGTCTCTATCTACATATTCTCTTATTGGGTGCATTCTAGCTTTTAAATTGTGCTGTAGGTGTGAAACAAAATGCCCTATTATACTTTTAAAAGGATTTTTTTACTCCCATTTTTTTGCTATACTAGTAAGGCCTGGGAATGTCTACCATATATCATTTGAAATGGTGTGAACCTGTTTGAGGTTTGGGGTAGTTCCTTTACAGCAAAGAGAAGGTATGGAAACAGACAATCCCAGTTTTTCCTATCCACTTCTGGAACATTCTGCATATACATTTTAATGTTTTATTAAAGCACCCAACTAGCCTATCTGTCTGATGATGATACACATATGTTCTTAATTGACTCACTACAAATATCTGACAGAGTTCATGCATTACTGTGGACATGAATAAAGTGGCCTGGTGAGAAAGAACTTCTTGGAGAATTCATACCATAGAAAAAAACAATATTTTTGTCTAAAGACTTTGTATTGATTCTTTGAAGTGGAACTGCCTCAGAAAACATTGTCGCATAATCAATAATTACTGCTATATATCAATAGCTCTTACTTGATTTTACAAGTAGATCCTCAATTTTCATTGCTACACATTTGAATAGGACATCTAGCGTGGACAAGGGTAGGATTCCTAAACCAGCCATAAAATGTAACAAAAATTCTGGCTTTTGTTTTGTCTCTTCCCAAAACTACAACTGGAAATGTGGCTATCACAAGTGTTCTAAAACGTCTTGGTACTAATAACTCTCCTGGTGTCTGTTCTCTCGCTTTGGTTATCCTGTACAGCAGATAATTTCTTAATTCAAAGTATGAGTATGGGATAGTGGTATTCGGGTCTTTTGGTTCCCCATTCTGCAATAGCTATATTTTCTCTAGCTCTTCTTAGTGTATCATCTTCCTGCTTGGCCTTTCTAAAATTGGCATAGCTTATCTGCTGGTCAGCCAAGTCAGCATTACATTTCTCGGTATTGTGAAGTAAACTGGTGGTTGTGGCATCTTCTGCTACAAATACAGGTACGTGTTTCTTCTCTTCATCTAGTTTGTCCTCTAAGAAAGGTGAAAATATTTGCCTTACAGCAGGGATTGTGATAGTAACTTTTCCCTTTTCAGTAATCATTTTATGTGCTTTACTCTTAGATTCCTATTGCTGTTTATGACAGGATCTCTGTTTTGGTGTAGCAGAAAGAAGTTTAGAACTCTGGTCAGGTTGCCCTTCTTCTTTTTCTTCAGTATTACATTCACTAGTCTCATTCTTACATTCAATACAGACTTGCTTTAGTAGAAATGGGTTCCTCCCTGTCAGTTTCTGCTCTGGCTTCTTTTATTGGTATGACCACTGGAGCTTTTTTTTTAGACTCGCTTTTCCTGTCAGTTTCGCTACTTTTTATTTTTAACAGCTGGTGTCATTTGAAAATAAGTATCATGTCAACCTTGAGAGAAATCTTAATTTCTTTCACTCTGTCTAGTTCTACATTTTTTACTGATGCTATGTATTTCTAGCACTATATCGGTTGAACCTTCCCCTAATAATGTCCATAGTTTTTAAAATGGGAGGAAGGTTTTAGCCAATTATCACATCATATATTAAGTAAGGAATTAGAGCTGCAGGGCTTCACAGTCTAAATAAAGTTCTTCCAGAGGTGTAATTCTGGAATCACCCAGATCTGCACCCCCTCAACTTTAAGTTGAGGGAATAAAGTTCATTTTTAGAGTTTTATTTCTAAATGTGTTGATGTCTGTTGGCTCATCTCCATGTACACATAGCTCTTCAACCTTCTACTTACTTGCTGTTTATGCTTGCAGACATTTTATGTTAACTAATATGACCAAGTTTCCTCAGTCCAGCAAACCTTGCATTTCTTTTCCTTCTACCACAATGTTATACGTTTCGTAATGACTCAGCGGCAGAAATCAGATTCTACATTTCAAGTTATTAAAACCATTATCACATTACAGAGATCCATATTTCCTAGGCATACTTTTAGATACAATTTATTGTCTAGCATTAGCAGTTTTAACAAACATAGTACTGTTGTCAGTATCTGTTCAGGACTTGGCTACATTTCATTTTCTAGAACGCTTAAAACAAATCTACTCAGATGGTAATTTTGTTGTTGTTGTTGCTGTTATTTGCAGGCAAAGCAGTACACTTCTGTAAATGTTTGCTACTAGCCCTTGGTGCACAAAATCTTACTTAAGAGTTAGCAATTTCAGTTTATAGCAATCATTCTAATAAAGCAACTAATTCACAAGATGTATGGTTACTGTGGAAGGCACACTTTTTTAAATAACTAGAGAGTGCCCTTTCATAGCTCTCTATAGCTAAGATTTCTACAATTTTATGTTGTTTACAGGTGTGAAACTTAAGAGATTGTGTATCAAGTGAACCTCCAGCGCTTGACAAAATTTAATAATCTCCAAGTGCATGTCCTCTAGACCCAAAGCCTTAATTCTCATTTACTTGAATATATAGACTCCTTCATGGATATCTAGATGTGCCTAGCCTTTTGTGCTATGAAAGCTTCAGTCCTTTTTGACCTACTATTCCTTCATAGAAGAAATAGTATTTTTTTCAACTACCCAATTAAAAGAACTACATTTTCATCAGCAGATAAATAAGACTCGTTGGTGTGTAGATTCACATCCCAACATACCTCTCAACTCTGGACACCATATCTCAAGCAGATTAGCACCCCTGCTACATTCAAGGTAAACTTAGATAATTGGATGGAGAACCTCAAATTCCCTCTTGGTCTATCTTATTTTTCCCTCGAGTCTAAAGGTAACTTCTGGGTAGGTGTTTTTGGCTAGGCTTGTAATGATTGCAGACTGATTGTGTAGTACTTGCTTTAAGTTGCTTATGAACCTGTGTCTTCAGTGAATCCCCATTTAAGTCTGATGATAGAGGTCTGGCACACTTTGTTTAAGGCCACTTCTCTTATGCTGTATCATTTTCAAAGGCCACCAGGTAGACTTAGTATAATTTTCTTTGCTTAGATTCTTTAGAGGGCCATTGGTGTTTGGCACTGCAAGTAAGGTAGACTACTGGTCTATGACATCAGTTACCTGCTGTTGCAAGTCTAGCATGTGTTGATCCATTGTGGTAATCTTTATCTTTAAGGGTCTTATTAGAATTCACTCAAGCTTTCAAGTAGTCCTTCCATTTTGCATTGGATTTGGTAGTTGCGTTCAGCATAGATGAGACTCTGGATTCAAAGAAAATTATATAATTAGAAAACACTTACAAAACACCCTCTTCCCACTGTGATGAGAATTTTTATGTAAAACGCATCACTATTTGGGCAAAAGGGTTTGAGCAGTTTCAATATAACTCCTTTTTACAACCACGAGGATCTCAGAGTTAACTCCCATATATACACAAGGGCTTAACAGTTCTTCAACTTCCGCAAGCTTTTCAGAAAACCCAGCACAAATTCCCACTACCATAAAATTTAGCATTCACTTTGGAGCCTTATTTTGGTTACACAGGAAATTAGTAATTGTTTCTCAAGCAGAAATTGCATGAGTAGGGAGAACATAGGCAGAGCACTTTTCAGTGTAAACCTGTCGCCCTTGGGATTCCGGATATGGGCTAAGGCTCTTGCCACCCCTATAGTGCCTTTTTTAGGCAAGGTTCAAATGACAAATTCCCCACCATAACAGGTACAAGCAAGCAAAATCTGAGGGTAATGCTACTCAATGCTAGAAGTCTAAACCTCAAAATGCAATCACTCGAGGCACTCTTTAAAATGGAGAGCATTGACATCTGTGCAGTGACAGAGACCTGTTTCAAGGCTCCAGAGAGCACACCTGCATTACCAGGAATTCATACCACACCTTTCGGCCACCTAACCTGGACCGAAACACTAAAGGCAGAAGCGTGTCCACCATATCCACACCTCCAGACTAGTTGCTCAGCATAATACATCCGAGATTATCCAACTGCAACTAACTCTGGGCAAGACCGCAATCCAAACTGTAGTTTGATACAGATCACCCATCATGCCCCATGATTCCCACTCCTCATTTCTTAATACACTGGAAAATATTAGGGTACAACCTAACACCCTAATAATGGGCAATTTCAACTACCCCACCATTAACTGCGAAAACTACTCATGTGCCAACACTTGTGCTCAACATTTTCTGGAATTCATAAATTCCAGTGCCTTGGATCAACTTATCCACACCCCCACCAGGGGCAGCAATATCCTAGACCTGGTCATTACCAACATGGGCAAGCAGTGTTCCACATCAGTTTGTCGTTGATCAGATCCAACCACAAGCTAATCACCCTAGACATCCACCCCCCACCCCCCATTAGGGAAACCACCGTAAAAAATTTCTTCAAAGCCAACTTCACGCTTCTTAAGAAAGAAGTGGCAAACTTCACTACACCCATGCTGATGGACAATAGAGGTATGACTGCTGAATCCTATACAAATGCACTTTATAAGCACTTACACGAGTGCATGGATCGTGCAATCCCTAACATAACCAAGATGCTATCCCCCCAAAAAAGGAAGCCAATCTGGTGGTCCCTTGCCATAAACAAACTCTACAACAGAAGAAAGAAACTATTGCAAAAAAGAGTAAAATCCCATGACTGAAGGAACTCCCTGGTCAGCCTCAGTAAGAAGCTGAGATCCCTCATAAAATCCTCCAAAGCTAGTTACAAAAACAAAATCGCCATTGATTCTAAAGACAGCCACAAAGCATTCTATAGCTATGTTGAGAATCTCAATTGCAACACTCAGATCTACTCTGAGTTACAGCACAATGGCACTAAATATACAGAACCAACTGATACTGCCAACATCCTGGCAGATAGGTTCAGGGCTAACTTTACCCCTCTCTCACCCCCTAAAGGGCGCATCTGTATACCGGAAGAATGCAAAGCTCCTGTAATCACAGCTGAACAGGTAAAAAACACACTCTCCAAAGCCAAGAACACAGCATCCATGGGACCTGACAGCATCTTAGGCTGTGCTCTACATGAGCTACAGAATGAACTGGCACCCCACCTAAGTACCACGTTCAATCATAGCCTCACCTCAGACTTTGTGCCCACTGAATGGCGCACAGCAACGGGTATCCCACTCCACAAAGGGGGAGCCACCACGGACCCCGGGAACTACCACCAAATTAGCCTGACGAGCCTGGTCTGCAAGGCTATGGAACGTATCATCATAACAATGACACTGGTAATCTCCAAACTCTGGACACTACCCAGTTCAGGTTTGTAAACGGCAGATCATGTCTCCTAAACCTGATAGACTTCTTTGAAGTGGTTCCAAAGCCGTAAATGAGGGTAAGGTGGTTCACACAGCCTATCTAGATCTTGCCAAGGCCTTTGACACCATCCCCCACTCTGAAATTATAGATAAATTCACTAAACTAGGTATAAATCCCTATGTCACAAGATGGGTTGCCAACTGGCTCACTGACAGAATCCACACTGTGAAAGTAGCAGACTCTAAATCCAACTTCAGACCAGTGACAAGTGGAGTACCACAGGGTTCAGTCCTGGGTCCTCTCCTGTTTGATATCTACTTCTCTGAAGTACAGGCTAAAACAGAAGGTCTTTGGCTAACAAAGTTTGCAGATGACTGCAAACTAGGAGCAGTAATCAAAACTCCTAATGATGTGGACATCCTACAAAAGGACCTCACTGAGACAGATGACTGGTGTCAAAGCCATGGCCTCAAGCTCAATGCCAAAACGTGCATTGTCATCCCTTTTGGTAAAAACTCTGTACCCATGAACTATCACATAGGCAGTACTTAACACCAAAAGTGCGATAAGAGACCTTGGGACACAGGTGGACAGTAGTCTCTCCTTTGATAATCACATTGCCACAGTAGTCAGGAAATCCTTCTATGTGGCACACCTCATCACAAAAGGTTTCTCATCCAAGAAAAAAGAGGTCATTGTTCCCCTCTACTCATCACTCATTAGACTCATTATAGAGTACAATCTCCCTTTTGGTATGTACCTCACAAGACATCTACAACAACTGGAAAGGCTGCAGAAATACTTGACAAAGACGATTATCGGCCTCAAAAGATGCCCTACGCAGACCGTGTCAAAAAACTCCAGCTTTACTCCGTCGCATATCGCCTAATCAGAGGTGATCTCTGCCAAACATACAAAGCTATGTCAAACCCAGAGCTGTTGGACATGCTCCACTTAAAGAAATCCCAATCCCTCTGAGCTACACGCTCTAGGGACC